>NW_024412430.1:18114159-18216233 GCF_014898765.1 Herpailurus yagouaroundi | reverse complement strand
GCTGGGTCCCCTCCCCCCAGGTCCTGGCTGCACTGTCACTGCTGGGTCCCCTCCCCCCAGGTCCTGGCCACACTGTCACTGCTGGCCCCCCACTGCTTCCCTGGAGAGAAGCTGTGCCCGAGCAGGCCTGTGCCCGCTGCCCCTGCACCGGGTTCCAGGCCCACCTGCGGGGTCCTGACCCGTGTGGGGGCAGGGCCACCCCTGCTGCGGTCTTCAGGGTCCCTCCTGGGGTGGGACTCCGCACCACGCCAGTGAGTACCCCCACCCTGACCCCCACCCGCCTCGGGGCCCGTCCTTGGGCCATTCGTTAAGTCCCAGTCCGCCCGGGGCCCCCATACTGCGCAGAAGGGCACCTGCCCGGCCGGGCCTCCTGTGCCAGCCTGGCCATCTGCGGAGGGGCCCCGGCGGCCTCCCTTCCCCCCTACCCCCCAACCCCGGGCTCCGCGGCCGCAGCGGGGGGCGGGGGGGGGACCTTGGGGGTGAACCGCAGGAAAGGCTCCTCTCCCTGGGTGCCTGCAGGTGGCAGTGGGCACCGCGGGCTCCTGGGTCACCGCACCCCGGGGGCAGGGTACGCTGGTCCCTCGCGGCCTCTGCGCCCCCCACCCGCTCGCTCCCCGGGCCGGGAGCACGTCCTCGTCCCGCGCTGGTCCAGAGTGTGAGAAAGCAGGGGGGTGACGCTGAGCCAAGGGCGGCTCCCGGCCGATCTGCACCCCAGCCCCATCAGGGGTCCCGGGGCAGGCGACGGGTCGGGGGTGGGACAGGATTCCTCCCACCGCTGCCATCAGGGCCAACCTGGCCTCCAAACTCGGCTCGCGGCTCTGACGCCTGACGCTGTCTTCCAGGCGCCCCGGAGCCGAGGGGTTTCTGCCCCTGCAGACCCTCCCCTACAGCTGCCCAAGGTCAAGGTAGAGAGACAGCAGGACGGGAAGGCCGGACCCAGATCCCGGGGTGGGGTCTTCTGGGTTGTGTTCCTCTTTCGTTTGTTTTGGAAACCGAAGGTGTGTGAGGGAGGGGGTCTGGAGTATACCACGTGGCCACCCTCCTTCCAGGGCTCCATTCCTGGGAGCCAAAGCAGGCACTGGGGGAGAGCATGCCCGGATCCTCCCCCCCCCCCCCCCCCTGCGGGGCACAGACAGAGGCCAGCTCCTCTCCTGAGATAAACAAACATTTATTTTGGAAAACAATAAAAACTGTGGCAGGAAGAAGCCATTAGCCCATAGAGGATGTGCTAACCTGAGAAAAATACATTTTTCTCTGTACTGTATGCATCCTTTCTTGGAGAAAAGGTGTCCTCCCAAGAAAGGCATGAGAAGCACACATGGAATGACCGGATGAGACACAGTTTTGAAGGAGGCAGTGCCTTGGGCAGTGGGGGCGGTGAGGGCGGCCCGAGGCTCTGGCCGGCATCCGCCCGTGGTGGCAGGGTCCGTCTGGGGACCCCGGCATCCTGGGTACGAAGGTCCACCTGCCGTCTCTGCCTCTACACCACTGGTTCTCGTTAGGACAGCCGTGGCCGTCGGGGGTGGCCTGCAGGTTGCAGGCGGTCTCTCTCATCACTCTCCTCTGCTCTTGGTAGGAGAGGACCCTGTGGTAGCAGACACAGGTACCTGCCTGGGGTTCCCTTTGGCGCCAGTTGACCTCCGAGGCTCTAAGTCCTTGGCGAGGCACCAGGTTCTCCTCTAGGATGCGACCCACGGCCGTCATGAGCACCTGAGCCCCGGCAGACTTGCCGTCCTCAACCGATGTGCCTGAGACGGGCCCCTGCCTCTGGGCGGTGGCTGCTGCAGGCTGGCCCCTGTGCCCGGGATCTTCCGGGCCTTTGCCTTTACTGGGAAAGATCCACTGCAGGAGGCGCCTCACGCTTTTTCTCAAGTGGCCTTCTGGAGCAGCGTCCTCCTTCTTGGGCAGGAGCTGAGCGAGACTGCTTCTTGAGGACTCTGCCGAGTCCTCCTCCTGGGCACGGTGGTTCATAACACTGGCCTGGAAGGACTTCAGCCCTCCTGGGCTGAGCCTCCTGTAGGCCTCTCTCCCGTTGGCGTGGACGGACGCCTTGCTCCGGGGCCTACGGAGGCCCCACTGTCCCAGCGGGTCTGGCTGCCCCCGGCTGTTCTGTGCACGCGAGACGAAGGGAGAGGACGCCCAGGAAGTTGACGTGTCTGTACTAAACTCACTCTGGCAGCCGGACAGAGTGCCAAGACGTCTGTGAGAGGCCAAGACGTCCGCCACAAGCAACACATCAGAGTGACAGTCTTGAAGAAGGTCATCGGTGGCACAGTCTTGCAGGAGCACGCCAGTTTCACAGTCTTGCAGGAGCACATCGCGGCCAGGGCCCTGAGGCTCCTCCGACTCGACCGACCCCTGGGGATCGAACCCTTCAACCTGGGCTTGAGCCACCGACGCTGGAGGTGTGGAGGGGCCTTGACTGCTCCCGGATGACCCTGATCTTCTCACGTCTGGTTTGACGCTTTGATTGTTGGCCAGCACACCGGGTTCCAAGGTGTCTCCCCAGGCAGGGGCCTCCTCGCCCTCCCCCACCTCCTTGGCCCATTGGGCGCTCGAGGACCGGGATTCGAAGCTGAGCTCAAGTACCGACACGCGGCCGCAGGGGTCCCGCCAGGTCCGACCCCCGCTCCCTCTCCTTGGCTCATCTGTGGCCCCTGCTGGACTTGCCTCCAGGCTGCTGTTCTGAGGATCCCCCACGCCAGTCTTGCTGTGCCAGATTCTGCCCACGAAGCTGTATGCGGGCGTCTGAGGACGTAGCCCGGCCTCCCGTCCAGCCACAGGGGCCCCCGAGGGCCGAGGGCCGTCACCGGGTGGAGACTCACCCAGGGCCCACTGGATTTCCTCACGTGCAGGGTGGGGGTCAAGGAGGGGACTCCCCAGGGTGAGAACGGACTCTTCTCTTATGACCTTCTCTCCTTGACGGGGCTGAGGAGGTTTTTCCAAGAACTTGGCTTCCACCCCGGCCTTAGGTGGATAGGTGGCCGAGCAGAGAGTGGAGGGTGGTGGAAAGATTGAGCTCTTTTGCAGCTTAAACAAATTTAGAGGCTTGAGGACCTTGAGGGGCAGGCCCCATCTGTGCCTCACCCGAAACCTTATGATATGTGCTTCCAGCATCTGCTGAGTGTATGGACTGAGGATGGAGAAATTGTGGGGGATGTTCACGCGGGGCTCCGGGTGCTTGGAAAATGTGGGATTTCCAGTTTCCCTGTGAGCGCTTGGCTTTCCATGAGGGTCCGGGACATGGCTGGCAGCAAGCCTGGAATCATGAACACTCCCAGGGATCTGGCCCTCTGTGATCTGCCCCAGTTTCCTGCCCAAATGGGCTCTCAGGAGCTGTTCTGGATGATTCTGGCCTGGGACACTCGTCTTCATCAAGTCTGTGTGTGATCCCTCAGAGTTTATTCCTGAAACCTTCGATGAAGAGCTGATCAAGCTCCCGTGTAGATCTCTCCAGCCCCTCCCCACACTAGGCCCTGCATCCTTGCCCAGGTTTTCTCCTGGTGTGGTCCGCGCTGGGCCCCTCGACCTGGTCTCCTGGGCAGCCTGGAGGCTTCCGCTCTGTGCCTGTGGCACCTTCGGGGGCTCGCCCTGAGGCTGGCCCAGCTCCACGGATGGTTGGATCCTGTGGCGCCTGCCACCTTGCTGCTTCGTGGACCTCTTTCCAAGATGCGGTTCCAGATGGTTCTGGAGCTCGGGGCTGGTCAAGTCCCCGGAGGGGAAGGGGAGGACGGAGACTGGCCCGTGGGCCTGGGAGGCCGGGCTGTCCTGGGGGAAGTCGGGAAGGACCTGGCTGAAAACTTCCTGAGATCGTTTCACCACAGAGGGTAGAGTCCTGTTCCTTTCTGGTTGCTTCTTCAAAAAGTGACACTCCAGGTTTTGAATTGCATTTGGGATGAAAGATGGCATGTTATTCTGGATGGGAGGGTCCGATGCCTCACCGGCCATCTGAGGTGGGAGAGAAGGTGGCCCCACTGGGACAGAGGGTGCAAGGTGGGCCCGGGCCTCAACCTGAGTCGGAGGTGGGGGCTGGGACTGGGACAAACTTGGGGTCAAGGCTTGGGGCTCAGCCACAGGGTGAGAGAAGGGCTGCTCCAGTGACAGACGAGAAGCTACGCCAGCCTGAATTTGGGATGGTAAGGCATGAGAGAGTTCATTGAAAACGACAGAGGGTGACTCCAGTGGGGGACCATTCACACTGACAGTGGCCACCAGGGACTCACTGTGCAGAATGGGGAGACCCCAGAAGAGCTGGCTGCATTTCAGCCGTAAATTGTCCCCCGAAATCTTGGGATATGGAGGCTGCTCAGGGCCGGGCAGCTGTTGTGGCTCACCTTTCATGCTCCAGAAGGATCGGTAACCCACGGTGTCCCGCCCGCCCCGCGGTGACGTGAACGTACTCCCCAGAGAGTTCACCTGGTAGCCTGACTCTTCCTTCTTTTCCTTCTCCTTCCAAAACCTCAGCTCTGTTTTCTTGGTGATGAGAATCTCCAGCAGCTTCTGGACATCAGGACCGATGAAAGAGAGGATGCCGGCCTCCGCCTGTCTGTTCCCGGGGCCTCCCCGGAACGAGGCCTCCGGGTGCTGGTGGGAATGAGGCTCTTGCCAGGATTCCAAGCGTGTTGAGGTGGAGGGGCTCCAGGCTTTGGCGGCTCCCTGCCACCAGGACAGGGCCGAAATGGGACAGCTTGAGAGGCCCCGGCCCGAGATGGCTGGGATGGCAGAGGCGACCCAGGGGGTGTGTGGAGACGGGCTCCGTGGGACGGCGTCCAGCGGGCGTGCCATGGAATTGCACTGAGGGAGAGCTAAAGTGGAGTCTGGCCAAGGGGGAGGGCTGGCCTCCAGAGAATGGAGACGGGGCGGGGAAGAGGAAAGAGCAAGGGGCTGGGGTGAAAAGCCACCCAGGGGAAGGCAAGACTCTGGTGGCCAAGGAGCACTCAGGGAGGAGTTGGAACGAACAGACACCGAGGAGGTCGTTGGGGTTGGTGACGGCGTGGAGGCCAGAGGAGCGGGGGACATCGGCGGGGCCCTGGCGGGCGCGGCATCTCTCACGGGCGCCCTGCGGGGCTGATGGGCTCCGGCAGGTGCTGCTTTGCCCTTGGCCCCAGGGGCTTCTTGCCCCAAGAGCTGCTGAAGGTCTCCCTGGTCAGAGAGCCGCCCCAAGTGGCTGCGGGAGACACGAGGAGGCACGCGCTGCAGCCGGGAGCAGACAGGGCCGGGCATGGCCATCACCGCCCTCCGGGCCCCCGCACGCGCTTCACAGCGCTCCCGCCGTCCCTCCCCCCGGGGCCGTATCCGATCTCCGTCCCCAGGGCTCCCCCCGCCCCCTGCAGCCCTGGGGTCCCACCGGAGGCTCTAAGAGGCCCACCCGGGAGAGAAGGGGCAAGATTCTTTACCTTCGCAGAAGGGAAACCAGGTCCCAAACCTCTTCCAGCTGCTGCAGGCAGGTTCTGTAAGCTGGAGGCGAGAGACCCGGTCACAGAGCCGAAGGCGGGGTCCCGGGGGTCTTACGGGAGGCGGGTGCAGTGTCCCTTTAGGGGACACCTTTGGGGGATTAGACTCGGGAGCCCCGAACATCGGTGTCCGAGGCCACGTGGTCTCACGGTGGCAGCAAGACCCACGGTGGGGGTCGCTTGGTCCTTTACGGAGAGCTTCCCCACTCGTGACCTTGTGGGGGGAGAAAGGGCCGGGTCGCCTCCCCGAGGAACCTGAGCAAAGTTCCACAACTTGGCCACAGCTGGAGCTGCAGGTCCCAGGCCCCTGCCGGGCGACACCCGTGTCCGGCCCCTCCTCGGGCTGGTTCCGGCCCAGAATCTGGGAGGCCTCGGGGTTCCGCCCTCCGTCCCGGGAGCCTCCCGGGGCTCTGTTTCCTGAGGGACGGACGCGGGTGTCCCGGAGACGGCGGGGCTGGGCGCTCGGAGCAGGAGGGACACTCGCCAGGGGCGCAGGGCTCCGCGGCGGCCCCTTACCGTGCAGGATCTCCCTGTTCTTGCCTCTGGTGCTCCTTCGCTGTGGCGCCACCTGCTGCAGAGACGAGAGAACACGGGGTTGGGGGGACGGGACCCCCCGTCTCTCTCGCCTCTCTGGCTGCAGGTGCTCTGTGTTCAAGAACAGAGCGACTTCCTACATTCAACTCATGGGGCGGGGGGGGGGGGGGGGGGGGTGGCTTTCTTTCCTGTTCCTCATTTGCAAAGTGGACAAAACTGTTCTCGGTTTTTCTACTTTGAAGAATGGACGCGCGGATTTTCGATGCGAGAAATCTCTCCGTCCCTGTTCCTCTGCTCGAGAAACGTTCCCAGACCTGCGGGTGCGTCTCAGCGCCTGGAGGAAGCACCTCGCTTCCCGAGACCCGAGCCCCGCTGCCGCCCCTGCTCGGGGTCTCCCGGGCTCGGCGCCGCCCTCGATCGGCCCCAACCGAGGCCGGCTCTCCTGAGACACCTGCCCCGGGAAGGTGGCTGCCGGCCCGGTGCCCAGCAGCCTGTCCTCCCCCGGAGATGGAGCTCTGGGCCTCCTGTCCTCCCCCGGGGATGGAGCTCTGGGCCTCCAGTCCTCCGGTCACTGTGTTGGGGCCGCAGCCCTCTGCCACACCCGGCCTCCTGGCCCGAGATCTCCCGGGAGAAGCCCTCCTGCCCCTCTAACCCCTGCCCGGTCTGGCCTGGCCTGGCCTGGGAGGATGGTGCTCTCTTTCCCCGGGCCAAGGTTCCTTACCTTTCTGCTGCTTCTGCGTTTCCTTCGTGGTGCTGAGGATGTTGGGTCCGTCTGGAAGCAGGAGATCAGCAGGAGGAAGAACGACAGTCCACACAGGAAGCAGAAGATGGTCTGGGTTGTCCAGGAGGGGAGGCTGGAGCTCAGCCAATCAGCGCTAACGCTTCTCAGAGCGAAGAGAATATTCTCCATCTCCTTACTCGAAGCGTTAGTTCCTGATCCCACTACTGTCCTCGCGCAGCTGAGCGCTGAGCTTGGACTTGGGGACAAGAGCCCCAGGCTCACATCACATCACATCACATCACACCACATCACAGAGCCTTGGCCTGGTCACAAAGGGCCCCTGAGGGCAGGGAGGGGACAGAAGTAGCTGGACCACGGCCCCTCCCCATCATCCAGCCTGCAGCTCCCTCCCCCAACCCTCCGGCACCTCCAGGACCACCCTCCTCCCCGGCTGGAGATCGACCTTTGTTCCCCAGGAACTCTGATAATACCTGCTTCCTTTGAGATCTCTACTTGTGCTCCCTCAGTTTCACAGCTTTTAAAAATCTGGTGTTGTCCCTGGAATTTTTGGTTCATTCCCAGGGAGTTTTATTCTTGGGCTGCCCTCTGTCTGCAACTCCCACTTTCCCCGCATAGCATGGTTTTGTCTTGCATCACCCCAGACACGGAACTCAAATTTCTGTTGTACTTCCTCAGCCGTGTGCATTTTGAAAACATTTTAAAATGCTTTATGTCAATGAATAAATAATCTTCAGCTAGAGGGACTCAGAAAATTAAATTAATAATTATTCAAAACCAGGGTGCTTGGGCGGCTCCCTGTGCTGAGATCTAACTCTTGATTTCTGCCCAGGTCACCGTCTCCCCGTCAGTGGATTCGAGTCCTGCATGGGACTCTGTGCTGACGGTGTGGAACCTGCTTGGGCTTCTCCCTCTCCCTCTCTCTCTGCCCCTCCCCCACTCATGTGCTCACACATGGTCTCCCTCAAAATAAATAAACTTAAAAAATAATTATTTGGTGGCTCGGTCGGTTGGGCGTCCGACTTCGGCTCAGGTCATGATCTCACGGTCTGTGAGTTCGAGCCCCGCATCGGGCTCTGTGCTGACCGCTCAGAGCCTGGAGCCTGTTTCGGATTCTGTGTCTCCCTCTCTCTCTGACCCTCCCTTGTTCATGCGCTGTCTCTCTCTGTCTCAAAAATAAATAAACGTTAAAAAAAAAAATTAAAAAAAATAATTATTCAAAATTTATAAAGCTAAATAGAAAACAAATTAAAACAGCGAAATCTTCTAAATTTGTTTTTCATACATTTCTAGCATTTTTAATGCTTCTGAAACCAGTAGAGGTTAAAGTGCAGAAACACTTTTAGAACATTCTGTATGGATACACACATAGGCACACTCACGTACATTCTTTAAGAAATCTATCATTTTCAAATCTAAGAAGCTGGTTTTTTTTTTTTTTTCTAGTTTAAAAGGTTTACCTTCAATAATTCTTGTAAGTTTGTATATCTGGAAAAATCTTTTGGTCTACATTTTGAAAGGACAGATTTGCTAGATATAGAATTCTGGGTTGACAGATTTTTTTTTTTCCTTTCAGCTTTTTGGCTGTTGTCATCTCAAAACCTTTCCTCCGCTGGTTCTTAGTAAAAGTCAGTGGCTAATCTAAGTGTGGTCCTCTGGTGTACAAAGAGAAGTTTTTGTCTCGCAATTTCAAAATTTTCTCTTTGTTTTCCCCTGACTTGACCGCGACGTATCTAAGAGCAGATCTGCTTTTATTTTACTGCAGGTAAACGTCAAATCTATGGATTCAGATTTTCCATCAGATTTGGTAAGGTTTCAGCCATTATTTTTTTTCACATTGTATTTCTACAAGTATTTTCTCTTCCCCTTTTCTCCTTTATTTCTGAAAACACTCCCTGAAGTAGATTAGATTAGGACTTCAGATGATTCCACATTTCTCCAAGGCCTGCAGCAAAATGCTACCCATGAACCCGAATTTCTTAATATTCAGGTTAGTATCTAGAAAGTGGTTTAGGTTCTGAGAATTCCTTTGATATGGAGTGTTTCTCTGGCATCGCTGAAAGCTTCCTGTGTGTGATGTGGCCGTGCACATGTGTTGACTGAGGTGGGGGTGTGAATGAGGGCCATTCTGAACAGTAAGTTCGGAAAACGCTTTATTATGACCTGGCACGGGCTGAAGACAGCGGGCCCTTTGACAGAGCGATTTCACTGCTGGGACTAGAGAAACTCCCCCATTTTGTAATAGCAAAAAGTGGGGAACAACCCAGTTCAATCATGTGGAAAATAAGTACTCTGTGGTATGCTGAGTGTCATGCTAAAGTGAACTTAACCAAAATACAGCCTAACATCAGAAGAGTAAACTATGTAGGAAGAAAAAATGTTGAAATTGCAAGAAAAAAACTTCTCTTTCTAATGAGTAAGAAGTAAAAGAAAATAGGGGTGCCTGGGTGGCTCAGTCTGCTGAGCATCTGACTCTCGGTTTCGGCTCAGGTCATGATCTCACGGTTCATGAGTTTGAGCCCCAAGTCGGGCTCTGCACTGACAGCTCAGAGCCTGCTTGGGATTCTCTCTCCCCCTCTCTCTCTGCCCCTCCCCAGCTCATGCTCTCTCTCTCTCTCTCTCTCTCTCTCTGTCTCTCTCTGTCTCTCAAAATAAATAAATAAACATTAGAAAATATAAAATAAAATAAAATAAAATAAAATAACATAACATAAAATAAAAAAGGCTATTTGCAGAAAAATTGTACAGGATGATTCCATTTGTCCCAATTTCAAAGCTATACAAAATAAAACAATATGTTATTTAGCAACACATTTATTTTGGTAAAAATATAAAGAACACACTGAAAGTAATGAATGGGGTTGATGACCAGGGGGAGGGATGTACAGATGTCCCTGGAGATGTGGATGATGCTGCATTTTTTAGGCAGGTTGGGATGTTTATGGGTTCCTTTTTATTACTCCTTACATCTTCTATATAATTTATACAAGGTAACTTGTAACTTTTAAAAGCTAAGACACAACAGTAATGTAAACAACACTACTGGAAATAAAATTGAACATAGCAAAAAAAAAAAAAAAAAAAAAAAGGCCAACAGCCTCCTAATGAGAGGAAGAGGAAAACAAATTATGAGGACGCTTTGTGCTCTAGAACAGTCTTCGTTCTCAACACCTTAAAGATCCCAACGTGACTCTCAGCTTTCAACGGGCATCTCCTGCTGACTCCCCACTGCCCCGTGTACAACACGCTGTATTCAAGTAAGCTCGCTTCTGACAGTTTCCAAACCAGACCTCACACTTGTGGGCGAGCCTTTATTAAAGCCCGGAAGAGGAAGTGCAAACGTATTTGAATTCAGGCCAGCGACTTTTAGGCTAACCAGCCCTGAGCTGGCCATGTGACAGATAGAAAGGTGATTTTCCAAATAAACTACGGGAAAATGTAAAAATTTGAAATAGCTGCCTTTGGAGAAATTTAGATGGGACTTGCATTTTGCTTGTTTAGTTATCAACACAGACCCAAATGTTTATGTGTAACGGGTATCTTTTTATAAGAAAAGCACAACGCTTCTGTGTATTTACACGGGACAGACATTCGCACTGTGCTGTTTTGGAGCGGGAGTGACATCCTGATCGTCACACGCTTCCTAACGACACGGATGCTCCTGGAGATGGGTTCCATCCCTGTTTGCCTCCTCCTGGTGCTTCCCCTGATACGTGATAAGATCTGTGCCAACAGGACACAGGCTGGGCCGTCTTACGCCTTCTGCGATGCATGCCAAGCTTTGACAGATGCTTCCTTCGGGAGTGCTCGTTCACCAGCCCAGGCCGTAACACGGAGTCTTTTGTGCCATCTATCCAAATTCAGGGAGGTAAATTGAGGACCTGCTCCAAACTCCTGGCCACAGAGACGTACACACCCCTGAAATAGACAAGAACTTCCAAAGGATTCCACGTTTCTCCCAGGCGTGCAGGGAAATGCTGCCCGAGAAGCTCAATTTCCTCATATTCGTGTTAGTCTCTAGAAAGTCGCTTAGGTTCCAATATAAATATGTTTGTAAATAAAGCCAGTTTGGTGAGATCTGAAGAGTAACAATTTCACTGTCCTTCTCGCCACACAGAGGATGCTTTTGCTGCATATAATCTATATCCTTTTAGCTTGCTATGATTAATTAAGTTGCATCCAGTTTGCCCCATTGCCCGGGACTTTGCATTGACAGCACAAGCTGCGCACTTTGGATGATGTGGTAATGTGTTTTCAATCATCAGATTGGCTAAACTAAAAAACGAGGCTGGAGGAGGTGAACAGTAACAGATGCTCTGATATACGCTGGTGAGGAGCAAAAGGTTGTCGTCTCCTCCGGAATATTCCAGGAGGAGCTTTTGAATCTTAAAAACAGGCTTGTGTACGTGTTTTCAGAGCAGTGAAAATGTGTGGAGCCCAGAAAAGGAAACCATCAGAGAGATGAAAAGACAACCTACCACATGGGTCCCCAGAAGGACCATAAAATGACTCTCAGGATCAAAATACGATATGGGACGAAAGGTTCAAAGGTGTGGCTTATTTTGGTCTTTAAGCGACAAGGAAGGGACCGTCCCTCACTATACATGATACTGGGAGACTTTTATGAAAATGGTGCTAATTTGCTTCTTGCACCCGCAGAAGACCTCATGAACCGTGAGATCATGACCTGGGCTGAAGTCTGATGCTTAACTGACTGAGCCACCCAGGCACCCCTGTTCATCTTCTTTTAAATTATGAATGTTAAGGAGTTTCTGTAGTAGGGTTCTAGGATATGTGTGTGTGTGTGTGTGTGTGTGTGTGTGTGTGTGTGTGTGTTTATTGAGAGAGAAAGAGACAGACACAGAAAGAGAGATTTTAAAGAATTAGCTTGTGTAATTGTGAAAGCTGGCAAGTTTGAATGCTACAGGCTGAAAGCAGACAGACAATGCAGGGCAGACCTGATGTGGCAGCCGGAGCCTGAACCCCTCTCTGGAGGCAGAATTCCTTCCTACTTGGGGGACCTCAGTCTTTTCTCTTAAGGTCTTCAACTGATTAGATGAGGCCCACCCACATTACAGAGAGTAATCTGCTTTTCTCAAAGTTTATTAATTTAAGTGAAAAGCACATAAAAAAAAAAAAACAAAAAAAACCTTCCCAGCAACATCCAGACAGGTATTTGATCAGCTATCTGGGTACCCTGGCCTAGGCAAGTTGTCACATATAATTAACCATCACAATTAACCCTCGTCAGTTTAGCACCCATATGTGTCTCCTCAAGCCATGCTTCATCTCCAAATAAAGAGAATAACAAGGTCGTACTTCTGTCTAACATGATACGATTACCCTCCACGCAACTTCAAATGTACTAGTACATTCCCTAGGGGATGATACAAAGTCCTTGGAGATGTTCACTCTTCTCCTGGATAACCTGTAACTTAAATACCTATGGTGTAAACTCCATACATCTTATGTTCTGCGATACGGGACGAAGAGAAGGAAGAAAGCGAAGATACACACAGAGACCCACAAAAATATAACGAAATTGGGAAGAGACACTCCTAAGGATTAGAGTCCTTGTTTCTGCAACCGGTCACGCGGTCGCAGCTGGTATTTACGACGACTTCTATTATTCATGTTAGACACTTGCTGTCAGCCAGCCCCTCGGCCAGTCATGGTTCTTTATCTGGCTGGGGGGACCCAAACTTGCATTCCTGAATTGTCCGGACAGCCAGTAGTCCTTCCTGGATTGGGTCGTTGTAGGTCCTCAATGATACTAACCACGGGGCACAATGGTACTGAGAGACGTCTACGAGCGTCCTGTATTGCGGACATGGCCGTCCTTTTCTCCACTGTGGAGAAGCGGCCTCCCTTTTCTCTGTGTAGTCAGGATCAGTAAACACGATCTCTCATCTTTCCGCGTGAGGAGCCCAGGGTGGCCCGGTAGCACTCTTAACTTTGAGTTCAAAGGAATCCCTGGCATATGTCTCCTGCTGGTAGGATTCTTCCCTTTGAACTATGACCTCTAGATCTGCAGAGCATGAGGCCATAGGAACAGGGAGCAAAAATTTCCCAGTGAGGTCACTAGGGTGACGCAGGTGCCATTCTCATTTCTACCCCTCGGTTCCTTGACCCATGAATCCGGGCTGAAGGAGAAACGGCATCATGTATCGATGTATTGAGTCAGAGCCCACACAGTGCCCTGGAGAACCTCGACCCAGGACAAGCTTTCCCCGTAAGTTATTGCCGTCAGCTCGCACTGGACTGAGACTTCAAAAGGCCGGCTCACAGATCTGTCAAGTTGGTTGCTTCAGGATGGTGGGAAGCGTGGTAAGACCACGAATTCCAGCATCACGGGCCCGTTGCGGCACTTTCTCTGCTATGAAATACACTCCTTGATCGGGGGCAGTGCTGTGTGCAATACTGTGCCAGTGGATAAGGCCGAGGACAGTAGACTTAGTAGAAGCCCTATTTGCGGGGAAGGCAAACACATATCTAGGGTGAGTGTTTATTACAGTAAGAAGAAACAAACACTTCCTCTTCCAGGAGGAAAGTGGTCCAATGCAATCAGCCTGCCACCAGGTAGCTGGCTGATCGCCCTGGGGAATGGTGCCATATTGGACTCGGCTGCTGGCAGATTGGAGGCTCAGCAGTGGTTCATAGCCTGGTTGGACTAAGTGGAAGCAAGTGTCGCTAAGCCCAAATATAATCCCCGCCGCTCTGGTCACTTTGTCCACGAGCCCGTTGAGCAATGCCAGGGGTGGCTGGGGAAAGAGGAAATGGTGTTCACGGAACAAGCCATCCTGCGTACTCGATTATTAAAATGCTCCCGTGCTGCAGTGACCCTTCAGTGAGCGTTCCCACGGGATATACATATCTTTACACTTTCCAGCCCTTCAGAGAGGTCCGTCCATAAATCTTCTCCCCAACTTTCCTTGTCACCAGTTTTCCAATCGTGCTCAAGTCCTTGACCTTCCAGCCCAATCATTGGCTGCCGCTCCTGAGTTGGTATAAAATTGCATTTCCTGCCACTGCTCTCAAGTAAAACGAATAACTAAGTGCACGGCTCAAAGTTCTGCCCACTGGGGGCATTTCCTTTCCTGGATGTCCCTGGGCGGGGTTGTATTGATGCAGCTGTCCGTGTTCAGGGGGAGGCCAGGATCATCTATGATCCAGGTATGACTTTTCTCTTCTTCCTTCAACTGATTATACGTAGTCTTCACGAGGAGGCCATGGATGCAGAAGGGGAGAAAAGGCAGCACATCCGGAGTGGGGACTGTGCACATTCGAACCACTTCTTCCTGTAACTTATGTCTGCTATCCAGGACTTCCTGGGCCCAATCAGGTGGCTATCAGTCCCCCTGGATGATGGAATGCTGCTTTAAATGTTTTATTTTGTGGCGAGGTGGGTCAGGTGGTGCCCCGTTCATGATGGGCAGTTCCGGTCACACGGTAAGCTCAGTGGCCCAAGGTTAAGCATCTCTACCAAGGCCCTCTAACAGGTCACGAGCTGTCTCTTTTCAAAAGGAGAGTAATTATCCAAAGAGGATGGCAAGGCTTGGTCCCCAGATCCTAGGGTCCTGCCTCCGTGATTCACATATTAAAAACCTGCCGATGCTCCAAATAGCAACCCTCTCTGCCACTGACGCCTCGGGCACCATCGCAACTACTGGGTCACATGGCCCGAGTGACGGAGCAGCTGGTGCGGCAGCTCGGACCTGTTGCAGAGCCTTCTGTCGTCCTGGGCCTTGCTCAAAACTAGCAGCTTTTTGGGTCACTCGGTAAATGGACCGGAGTAACACACGCAAACGGGGACTATTTGTCTCCAAAAGTCAAAGAGGGCCACTAGGGCATCATGCCTCTTTCACGGGCGCAGGAGGGGTCTGGTTGGCAAGTTATCCAAGTTAGGAGGGATCGCCCATCATGCCTCACACCCGTGGATCCCTAGAAAGTTCCCTAAGGTAAAAGACCTCTGCATTTTGCCTGATCTATTTCCCACCCTCTGACACACTGATGTCCTGCCCGTAATTCTAGAGTCATTGCTACTCCTTGCTCACTCTGTCCAACCAGCATAATATCATCAATGTAATGGGCCAGCGTGGTATCTCACGGAAGGGAAAGTCGATCAGGATCCCCGTGAGCTACACCGTAACATAGGGCTGGAGAGCTGATAGGCCCCTGGGACAGGACAGGGGAAGGCGTATTGTTGGCCTGGCCGGCAGAAAGGAAACTGCTTCTGGTGGGTTTTACTAACAGGTTGGAGGAGAAAGCGTTTTTCGGGTCAACGGCTGTCTACTAGATAGCAGGGGAGGTATTAATTCGTACAAGCGATGAAACGACATCTGGTACAGGACCATAGAGTCACCATCTGGCTAGACTTATGAGACTCCATAGTCCTTATTGAGGAGCCATCTGTTTTCTGCAAAGAGTGAATGGGCGAGTCAAAGTGGAGAGGTCCTGGCCATCACCATCCAGGCGCCCTTCGAGTCCTTGATGGCGGTCAATCAAGACCTTGATTGCTCATCTCTGCAATCCCTCCAGGAGTGTGCCATTCCTTACGGCTTCCTGCTTCCCAGTTCTAGAGGCTTCCACCTGGCCCTCTCACCATAATAGAACTCACTCAATAGACCCAGGAATCAATACAGAGATTCTGCCGGGTGCCAAGAATGTCTTTCCAGTTATGCATGCCAGACCTGGGAAAATAACCACAAGATAAATTCAGGGATCCAGTGAACCTACTCTGAGATCAACCTGAGATAAATTCCATTGACCATCTGGTTTCCATAAGCCTCAACTCTGACTGGTGGACGACAGTGACATTTTGGCTCTCCTGAAATTAGTGTCATTTCACAGCCAGTGTCCAAGGTCTCTGGAAAATCTGATTACTTTCTTTTCTGCGATGCGCAGTCATCTTGTAGAAGGCCTGACGTTCCCGCGGGGAAGTTTGGGTGAAAGATTAGCAGCAAAATTTTGGGCAATGTGCTAGCATCACTCCTCCTGGCCTTCCATCCCTTCAAGGGTCTAAAAACTGGCTCAGGTCTGGGAACTGACTGAGAAGCCATGACTCTGCTTTTACGACTCAGGTGAAGGTTTATTCGCTTGGCCTTGTATTCTTCCGCTCCAAAAGATCGAGCATTGGGCTTCCCATTTCTTTCATTTCTAGGAACACAGCGACCAAGTGGCCAATGCCATGGGTCTCTGTGAATCTCTACTCTGATGGCTGCTTTGACTCTGCTGTCCAGTACGGTCTCCACTACGGCCACCACGCCCACGTTGCTTTTGGTGCGGGGTCTTGCCCCTTGGCCCTTGCCACCCCAGATCCAATTAATTCTATCGCATTTAGCTTTCCCAATTATAACCACGTTCCTACTGTAAGATCTGACCTACAGTGAAGAGCCATCACAGGACGCTTCGAGGACTTGGGGCTCCCTTCACTAGTTTATTTCCTCACAGTCCTGGTGAAAAGTGTGTCTTCTGGTCCCTCCCAGAACAGGCTAGAATGCCTCGAATGACAGCTACACTCTGTCTCATCCCTCGGCATCGGACTGAATGTTTATGTCTCCTAAAATCCATATGGTGAAATTCTAATCCCGAGTGCGGTTGTCTTGGGAAGAGGTCCCTGGGGAAATGATCCAATCAGGAGGGTGTGCTACTCAGGATTGGTATTGGAGCCCTCATGAAAGAAACCCCAGAGATGTCCCTTCCTCCTGCTGCCATATGAGGTCGCAGAGAGAAGTTGGTAGTTTGCAACCCGGAAGCTGGCCCTCACCAGAATCCAACCACGCCGGCCTACTGATCTCAGATTTCCTGCCTCCAGGACTATAAGAAAGAAGTATCTGCCGTGACTCCACCACCCAGTCCATGGTGCTTTGTCCTAGCAGCCCAAACTGGCTGAGAAACTCCCTAAGTTTTGAATACTTGCCTTGGTAGGACACCAAAGCAGGTCTGGCACTTTACCGTTATTTAGCGTAAGCCGCCTTTTGGGTTATGTTTCAGCCAACCGGCCCATCAAACCGTTAGAACCCGTTCCAACCCAAAGCCTCCGTGTTAAGTCCAGCCTCTCTGCTTAGTGGGCCCACAGCCACAAATCCGTCCGGAACCACGTCCTGTTCCTTCCATCCTCATCCCACACGCTTTACATCCGTTTCCGCACACATTCCTTTTCTTACACCGGAAAAGTCACACGGTCCTTTCAGAGCTCAGTGCACATCCCCAGAGGTCACACTTTGTACCTTCTGGAGTCTGCCGGGACTTGAGTCTAGTTACAGGTCAGGAAGCAAAGGTCAGGAAGCAAAAGAGGGCTGGTGGGGTTGGGTCCGAGGAGAATCAGCAGCGTCTCTAAAGGCGACTCCCTCAGGGAGGCCATTGTAGCTGGTTTTTAAGCAAAGCAGGATAAATCTCCCCAATGGGTATGTAGCAGCTCTTTTATTTTTAAATTTATTTTTATTTATTTTCAGAGAGAGAGAGAGAGAGAGAGAGAGTGAGCAGAGGAGAGAGAGAGAGAAGCCCAAGCAGGCCCTGCTCTGTAAGCACAGAGCCCAACGCAGGGCTCGAACTCACGAACTGTGAGATCATGACCCGAACGGAAATCAGGAGTCGGACGCTTAACCGACGGAGCCCCCCAGGCGCCCCGTGGAGCCCCTCTTTCTACTGGCAAAGCAGACTCACCAGAATTTAGGCTTTCAGTTCCCAGTTTCACGAACACCTTCCCAACCGTCCCCACGGCAAATTTCAGGATTCCTTTCCTTCCATAGCAGATACCGTACGAGGCTTCCAATTCAGTTTATGTCGTGATTTGGCCCCTCTCAGGACAAGATCTGGGTTTTGATAAGTAAGGTAATACTGTGCAGTAGAGGTCGTAAGGCCCACACGACACAGGAAAATATGGCCTTTGTCATCTGAGCCGTCGGGATGAAATCCTGAGCACAGGGATCAAGCGTATTGAGGAACGAATGCGTGTCAAGGCTGTGCTGTTGGTGACTGTGACAAGCCGTCCCTTAGACATCTCCCCAGAATGGCTGCCGGTCTCCTCCTGGGCCCTGTCTCGCAGACAGCCTTTCTTCTGAACCGTGCCTGGAGACGTCAGCCTTGGTTTTTTCCTGGTGTGACTTTGCTATAGACAGTCTTTAAAACTTTTTGTTTGGGGGCGCCTGGGTGGCTCAGTCAGTTGGGCGACTGACTTCGGCTCAGGTCACGATTTCACTATTTGTGAGTTCGAGCCCCGCATCAGGCTCTGTGCCTGGAGCCTGGAACCTGCTTCGGATTCTGTGTCTCCCTCTCTCTCTGCCCCTGCCCCGCTCACACCCTGTCTCTCTCAAATAAACATTAAAAAATTGTAAAAGAATAAAATAAAACCTTTGTACCTGCCCCTCTTTGAGAATGTGGCAACTTTCCGGGGCACCTGGGTGGCTCAGTCAGTTCATCATCGGCTCTTGCTTTCTGCTCAGGTCACGATCTCACGGTTTGTGAGATCAAGCCTCCATTGGACTCCCTGCCGACAGCGTGCGGAGCCTGGTCGGGATTCTCTCTTTCTCCCTCTCTCTCTGCCCCCTGCCCCCACGCCCCGGCTCAGGCTCTCTCGCTCTCTCTCAAAATTAATAAAACTAAAAAAATTAAATTAAAAAAAAGAATGTGACAACTTTCATACCAGCTTGGTATAGAGTGTCAGTGCCTGTGAAGTTTTAAAACTCCTGATTCCCAGCGAAGAGCCAACCCCATTGGTCTGGGGTGAGCTGGGTATCAGGACTTTTCAAAGCTCCCCTAGTAACTCATCTAGTGATTCACGCTAAAGAACGGAGACGAACGAAGGCACCGATCACCCACAGGATGGTAATGACACCATCGTCTGCACTCAGGGCTAATACATCAGTCCGATTTGGGTTCAGTGTATCACACCCCGGCGGTCCTGGCCGGGCTCAGACGTGACCCCTGGGCCACGTCTGCTGTCTGTGTTCCTGCACCTGTAGCTTCTCAGCTTGAGGTCCTTTACTCTCCACCCGGATGGAGTCCTCAGCCCGGATTCACAGAGCTTCTCTGATGCAGAGAAGCGAGTTTCAGACTTGGAGAACCAAGCAGAGTCATGAAAGGACTGAAAACCTGCAGACACAGCACATCATCCGACACTCCTGTGAGTCCTCAGCCTTCAGACGGTCCCCACGGGGTGTCTTCAGCTTGAATGTGCCGAGACTCGGAGACCAGGGTGCCCTCTTGCCCACAGATTCAGTCTCCGGTGCCTCATGACGGAAGAGAGGGACCACGTCACGGCTCGTGCCCACGGACACTTACATGCTGGAGCCAGGTTTGGGGGTTCCCAAAACCACCCACATTTGATGATTTACGAAGAGGGCTCGCAGGACTCACAGCCATGATCTATTCCCTGCAGAGGACACAAGGTTAAACCAGCAAAGGGAAAAGGAACATGGGACAAAGTCTGGGGGAAACCAGGCACAGGCTTCCAAGAGTCCTCTCCTGCCGGAGCCACACTGCACACGCTCGATTCTGCCAGCCGTGGGTTACGACAAGGCGTGGCGTGAACTGTTACCAGCCACGGACGCTCGCTTGAACCTGGGGGTCCAAGAGTGTCGCGTGGGCACCTTCTAGCAGGCCCGTGCAGAAATCCCAGACTCCCGGAAGGAAACAGATGTTCGGCAAACACCCACCATCGCACCGTGGTGGCAGGTGTGAGCCACTATCCTCGGCGTCACAGGGGGAGCGCCCCCTGCCCCAATGCGAGAACCGGACTGCGGACGAGGAGCAACCTTGTGAGCGGGCGCTGCTAAGGGTAGCAGAGAGGCCTGCTGTGTCTGCTCTCCCCCGCTCATTTGCAAGCACTTTTGCGCCGCTTACGGATGTAGCACACGCGTTCGTGGTTCAGCCTGTTTTCGAGCCATCTCCTCCACCGCGTTGTGTGCGGGGGGACAGAAATGTGATCAGATGAGCAAGGTCTTTCTTCTCAAGGAGCCCGCCGTCCAGTGAGGGGGGAGGCTGACAAAGAAAGGAATAAACATAATACCGTGCGGCCAGGGTCAACATTATCGACACATCCGACGATGCCTCACTGGGTGTAGGTTTGGAGTAGGAACTTCATTACTCATGTTCATCAGATGTACAAGGATGAAGTATACACGTGACATCTGAAAGTTTGGAAAATTTCCATGCAAGTAGGTTACACCTTTATATATATTTTTTTTTATTTTTATTTTTTATTTTTTTGATACGTGTAGAGCACATGTAGATACGTGTAGAAGCAGCACGTTGTCTGAAAACCCACAAGTCCTAAGGAGATAGAAAGCAAAGGACTGTGGGATTTCCTCCGACGCAGCATAACTTTTGGAATCAAAGTTGGCCTCTTGCAATGTTGCTTTTTAATGGCGGTTAAAACAGGAAGTTACGTCCAAATTCAGCGTGGTTCAGAGAAGCCTAGGCTGTCTGCTAGGGAGATCGGTACCTGTTTTGCCTCACCAGTTAGAACACGCCAAAAGGCTGGAATAGGTTGGGTGATGTTCACATACGACTTTGAGTCCGGGCTAAATGTGACTATTCAGCCCCGTTTAATTCAAATGTTGGCGTAAAACTTTAAGTTCACCTAAATCGTTCCTCCCCGAAATCGTTCGCCAGAGACGGACGCTGGTTTCACCTTCAAATCCAAGAAACCGTCTCCTCTGTGGCTCTGGCTTCAGTTGACACGCGTGGGCAGAGCAGGGGTTATAGACACAGCCTCCTCTTGGATGTACTGACTCCTCTTCAGCCATGTTAGGAATCATCAAACACGCCTCAAACCCGCCAGGTCTTCAACGGGACCAGGATCTCACCCCTGGCAGCACTGCCTGATCCGTTAGCCCGGGCAGAATCTCCACGGTCACCTCTGCTGTCTTTGTCTCTCAAGTCCCAGTCATGGTGGCCTTCTCCCAAGGGTGATTCCAATTCAGCCACGTACGTCTTTCTCCCCTGACCTCAGCCAGATCTAAGTCACCTGTTGTCCTTGAATCCTTCGGGAGCCTCCGCGTGACAGACCTGCACCCACATTGGACCCCTCCCGTCTGTTTCCTTCTGCCTGCTACCAGAATGGTCTTTTCAGAGCGTTTGCCAAATGTCTCAGTCCTCGCCTTATTACGTTTGAATGGCTATCCAATGTATATCTATGTAATTATATGTTATACTTAATGCATAATGTATATAATTATATACACAATGTAAAATTATACATAATTATATGTGCAACGTATATTATAATTACATAAATACACATTACATATAACTATAATTTATGATTATATAATGTAGACATATATTTAATATATTATGCATAGTAACCACCTATATCTATCCCACAAAGAAGTACTAAATGTTATTAATTATCTAAAAAGAATTTTTTAATGTTTATTTATTTTTTTGAGAGACAGAGCATGAGTGGGGGAGGGGCCGAGAGAGAGGGAGACACAGGATCCAAAGCAGGCTCCAGGCTCCGAGCGGTCAGCACGGAGCCTGACGCGGGGCTCGAACTCACGAACAATGAGATGGTGACCTGAGCCAAAGTCGGACGCGTAACCGACCGAGCCACCCAGGTGCCCCTAAATGTTATTAATTATTAACATAACAGTGCATAGTCTGAAGCATTATTAAAATCCCTTGTATGCTTCCTGGTCAAAGTATGGGTTACGAAAACTTGAGGTATATTTGGTCCTTCTGCTGTAAATGATCACTCTGAGAGATGCGCTTTCCGTAGTTTGTAGGACCGAGACGAATTGTTTAGTGAATTTGGATGTACGCTAGGGCTGCGTCCCTTCAGAGACGAGTCATCTGGTCTTTTCCCCGATACTGACAATTACGTTTTTACTGAAGTAAAGTTCAGATAACATACAATTTACTATCTTGAAGTCTACAACTTACTGGAATTTAGTCCATTCACAATTTTGGGTGACCGTAACGTTTCTCTAGATGCGAACATCTTTATTGCCCCAAAAGGAGGCGCCACACCGTACCCCTCCCCCAGCCCCCCCCCCCTCCGGCAACCCTGAATCTGTTTTCTGTCTCTATGGTTCACCTATTTTGAATATTTCATATAAATGGAACTGCATCATATGTCTTCTTGTGCTGACTGTGATGTTTGAAGTTCATCCACGTTGTAGCAAACATCGGTACTTTATTACTTTCTTTTGTTAAGTTTATTTATTTATTTTGAGAGAGAGAGACAGAGAGAGCGAGGATAGGGGAGGGGCGGAGAGAGAAGGGAGAGAGAACCCCAAGCAGGATCCACACTGTCAGCGCAGAGCCCAAAGTGGGGCTCGAACTCACAAACTGTGAGATCATGACCTGAGCCGAAATCAAAAGTCACACACTTAACTGACGGAGCCCCCCAGATGCCCCAGTACTTTATTACTTTTTACGGCTGAATAATAGTCCGTGGTGTGAATAGACCGCATATTGTTTATCCATATCCTGAAAATACTGTCTGTGGGATTCTCCTCGTTCCCCTTTGGTAACAGTCTCTTCTGTGCCCCGGGGCATTTGCACATTACTGTTTCCTAATTTAATGTAAGTTAGTTGCCTTCCTCTGTTCAGAGATTAATATAACCAGTGGTCCCCTAACACCTTTCTCTCCTTACAGTATTTTCCCCTCTCATCCGCCCCCTGTGATATTTTTCTCTGCAAATATGTGGAGACACTTAATATGCTTGGTGTGTCCTTAAAGATGCCTGCAGCCTGGTCAAATACGTGAATGCTTTGAGCATGTGCTTTTACTCTATGTGAAATAGTTGTTCCACACCTTCCCTTCCCCTGTGCTCTCTGGATCTACCCACATTGCTGCATGTCCTTCCTTCTGTTTTGGGCTTTTCCTTGTTCCAGGGTGTTCCACAGCATGCACCAGCTCTGTCCTTCTCATCTATTCCACTAAGAATATGAATGTTTCCAATTCCCTGTTGCAACAGACCCAGCCCTTTCCTGTGTCTCCTCACGGACAAATTGAAGAGTATCTCTCAGATATACGCCTGGAAACGAGAGAGCGGGTCACAGGATGCACTCTTACTTTACTTCATTGAATGCCCCTCAGATTCCTTTCCAGAATGCTCTGTGATTCACACTCACACAGAAGGGCTTGAAAGATCGTTTCCTCACATCTTGGCCAACACAGATGATTGTCACCTGCCTTACCGGTCACCTTGAGGCATGTGAAGTGTATCTCATTATTTCAACTCAGGTTTCTTGGCTTACAAGTGAGCATCTCTTCACCAAACAGATTGTTAGTGTCCTTTTCTGGAAATTGCCCGTCCTTATCTTCTGTTGATTTTTAAAAACAGGAGCCTCTTAGCTCTGTTGCTGTTGTACTCTTTGCAGTTCATGTGTAAGAACTTTTGTATATGCTAGACTTTGATTTATTGTCTTTTATTTTTCTTAAGTTTATTTAGCCATTTTGAGAGAGAGAGAGAGAGAGAGAGAGAGAGAGAGATCAAGTGGGGAAGGGGCAGAGACAGGGCGAGACAGAATGCCAAGCCCGACCCACAAACCGTGACCTGAGATCACGTGAGATCGTGACCTGAGCTGAGATCAAGAGTCGGATGCCTAACCAACTGAGCCACCCACGTGTCCCTCTCTAGGGTCTTTTAGATCGGCTTAAAAAACATACAGTGTGCTTTATACATGTTGTACCCTGTATGTCAACGTTTCTTCTGACACTCTGTGGGTGTCTAATGTTGATTAGAAACGCTTTATTGCTTTTAATGTCTTTGCTGTGTTTATAATGTTTTCCCCATCCCTAGGTTGGCTTTATATTCTCATCTTTCTTCCTTTGATCTTTAATATGTTTGGAGTCCGACTCTGGATCCAACAGCCAAATAAATAAATAAACACAGGAAAAGGAGCAAACCATCCTTACGGAAAAATTCCAATTAATGAACGCACACAGAGTGAGGGAAATAGAAAATCACCATTAGAAGATCACGGTGGTATTGCAGCAGGCAATATTCATGGATGAATGCCAGATATTTATTAATTACTATGATGGTTTTAACATACGTCCACAAATTATTTGATATTCCTCTTTCCAGGAGGTGAAGCTTAATTTCCCTTCTGTTGAGTGTGGGCTGGAATTAATGACCCATTTCTGAGAAATAGTGAATAGAAAGGGGAAAGGAGTAACTCTACAGTAGAGAAACCGGGCAGGCACCAATGCCATGAAGGTTCAGGTCACCAGTAACAAGTCATGTTGACTCATTGTATCATTACATGTGATATAGCGTAGTGAGACAGGCACATCGCCTCTGTGGTTACCCTCCCCCAAATCCATTCGTCCTCAAATCTTCCCAGAAACCCCACCTTATCATGGGAAAACATCAGACAAACCCAAACCAAAGGACATTTTATAAAATACCTGACCAGTGCTGTTCAAAAGCATCGGGACCAACAAAGACAGACGGATAAACTCTCGCATTGGAAAAAAATCAAACACAAAAAACTTAGGAATCATGATCGCTAAATGCAGTGTGGGATCCTGGGACATCAGTGGAAACAATAGTTACATGTCAATCAAGTCTGCAGTTTGGTTGATATTAATGTATCAATGTTAATTTCTTTTAAGTTTTTTTAATGTTTTTTTTTTTTTTTTTTTTTTTTTGGGAGACAGAGAGAGAGTGTGAGCGGGGGAGGGGCATAGAGAGGGAGACACAGAATCTGAAGAGGCTCCAGGCTCTGAGCTGTCAGCACAGAGCCCTACGCGGGGCTCCAACTCACAAGCCGTGAGATCACGACCTGAGCCGAAGTCGGACATTTAACCGACTGAGCCACCCAGGCGCCCCTGGTGTTGATTTCTTAGTATTGGTAAATGCGCAGTGATTATGTTAGATAACATTAGGGGAAACTGAGTCAAGCCTATTTGGGAACTCTGTGCCCTTTGCAACTTTTCTGTAAAACTAAGTAAAAATTAAAATTCATTTCAAAATAGAAAGTAAAAAAAACCAAAAAACAAAAACAAACAAACAAACAAACAAAACACCAAAAGCAACTTAACACTTTACAAATAGTATAAAAAAAACCAGAGAGAATTTTTCCTAGCAATGTGGTATGGGATGTATTTTTATGACTGATGAATTTGACCACATAGTAGTCTCTCAATAAAGCAGCAGAGCAAATACCATACTCTATTTAAAACTAATACAGACCAAACTAGGGGGCTTACGATGTCACACATAGAAAGGGATCCCGGATACTCAGCATCCTGGACCCTGCACACCCATGGATGGAGAGGTGCTTTCAGAGACGGTGAAACAGTTTTCATTTTATTTTTTAAACATTTATTTATTTTTAGAGAGAAAGAGAGGCAGAGGGGCAGAGGGAGAGAGAATCTCGAGGAGGCTCTGTGCTCGCCGCAGAGCCCGATGCAAGGCTCAGTCCCGTGACCCTGGGATCATGACCGGAGCTGAGATCAAGGGCTGGACGCTCAACCTACTGAGCCGCCCAAGTGCCTCAATCTCGAAACAATTTTCCTTCAAAGCCCACTGTTAGTGTATCTCTGCTTTATGCTGCCCCTGGGTGCTGGGTGAGTAGGATGCTGGGTGGGGTGTCCCTGGGTGCTGGGTGGGTGGGTGCTGGATGGGGTGCCCCTGGGTGCTGGGCAGGTGGGGTGCTGGGTGAAGGGTCCCTAGCAGCCGGCCACTCAGAGGAAAGCAACTCGACCGCTTGAGGACAAAGGGCCAGAGGACCATCTTCCTGAGCCCCACCTGCTTCTGAAGACCTGGCCGTTTTCTGAGAGGGATGGGGGTCCCGGCTCAGCACTGTTCTGACGAACCCAGGGTGCAGGGGGTGCGATGCGCTCGCCAGCACCGTGTCCAGGCCTTACCAGCCCCTCCTCTGGTCGCTGAGGTCCTGTGACCGGCCAGGGGCGCCTCAGTCCTCAGCAAAACAGAAGGAAAACCCAACTAGGGTCCCCACCACACCACGTCTGCCCTTTCTCCGTCTCTAAAATGAAAGGACGCTCTTCAGGTGACTTCCGGTCACGGCATCCCTTGACTCCTTCCCCGTCAATCCATTCCTTACCGATCCACATAAAATCCACTTTTGGGCTCCACGGTCTCTGCCCACATTTCTCGTTGCAAAGCCGCTGTCGTAAGGTTACTCACCATTTTTAGCTGCTTCGGTCCATCTAAGCTTTGTTAACCAAACAAATGACTTTTTGCCCTAAAATATAGCTTGATCAGCTTGTCATTATTTTTTAGGTTTACTTATTTATTTTGAGAGAGAGACAGAGACACTAAGAGGGGGAGAGGAAGAGAGAGGGGAGAGAGAATCTGCGCATTGTTAGCACAGAGCCCGACGCGGGGCTCGAACTCACGAACCGTGACATCGTGACCTGAGTCGAAACCGAGAGTCGGGTGCTTAAGGGACTGAGCCACCCAGGCGCCCCTTGACCAGCCTGTTTCCCTGGTCCAAGCTCTGCAACGCTCCCTGCTGTGGACGAGGCGCTCGGGGTCCCGCCCGCTCTACATCGTCTCTGCTGTTCACCCCAACTTCGTGTCCGCCGTCTCCCAGACTGGTTGGCAACTTTCCTATTTTGTTTTGTTTTTAATTTCCGAAGAAAGTTTCCGAAGGCTTTTCTGAGGGGACCAGGTCCAAAGGAATTTAAGATTCACCTGGCTGAGTCCGTTCATTACTCCCATTAAAACTTGTCTGTTAAGGGGCGCCTGGGTGACGCAGTCGGTTGAGCGTCCGACTTCAGCCAGGTCACGATCTCGCGGTCCGTGAGTTCGAGCCCCGTGTCGGGCTCTGGGCTGATGGCTCAGAGCCTGGAGCCTGTTTCTGATTCTGTGTCTCCCTCTCTCTCTGCCCCTCCCCCGTTCATGCTCTGTCTCTCTCTGTCCCAAAAAAATAAATAAACGTTAAAAAAAAAACAAAAAAAAAAAACTTGTCTGTTAAGTGTTATTTCAAACGATTAAAAGTGTAGGTGCCTGAGGGAGATCAAGGGCACCAGCAGAGGTCAGAGTGCTGCCGCGTGAATGTGCTTGGAGTGGGGGGGGGGGGGTATGTGAAACTCTACACAGACCGGAGGGCATCTTGGGAACAGGGTGTCAGCAGGTGGATGAAGTCAGAGCAGTCGGCAAAGAACTAGAACGTGGAAGTCCTTTTATACAACACCCAGTAGTGTAGACCTTCCCTGCAGGCTGGGCGTGGTAAGCAGGGGGAGTCCCCAGAACAGGGTCAGGACAAAAAGTACAGTGAAATTCAGGGAATCCGTGAAGAGAGGATTCTTCTCATCACCGAGGTGACGGAGCGAAGCCTTGAGCACAGCCCCAGAATTTCACCAGCTTCTCGTATTGAGGTTTGCTAAGAGCTGCACACTGTAAACATAGACTCAGGCCGGCCGCCTCTCTGTTCTCCCATTACCCAGATGAGTGGTGACCCCCGAGGGTCAAAAATACGCATCCCGCTGATTTTTGGATTCTTCTCTGGAAATGATCTCATTTAGGGATGAGACAAAGTTGTAAACCTGGAAGCAACAGGTCAATTGAATGACCCTTAGGGTCCTTCCCAACTTTGTGAGTCTGCAACTTAGTGGTGGCTTCAGGCTCAGTTGCTTTTCTTCCTGCCCAGAAGTGGGTTGTTTTTTGTTTTTTGTTTTTGTTTTTCAAGTCAGCTTCACATCCAGTGCAGGCCTTGAACTCATGATCCTGAGATCAAGATCTTAGCTGAGGTCAAGAGTCGGATGCTTAACG
Source organism: Herpailurus yagouaroundi (assembly GCF_014898765.1). Taxonomy (NCBI): domain Eukaryota; kingdom Metazoa; phylum Chordata; class Mammalia; order Carnivora; family Felidae; genus Herpailurus; species Herpailurus yagouaroundi. Next base: position 18,188,808 of record NW_024412430.1, on the reverse strand, counting down.
GACTGAGACACTCAGACGCCCTTGCCAAAAGTGAGTTCTTGATCCCCAGGAATGGGATTCTCCAGGTTGGAAGTGAATGACCTCGTTCTTCAGAGGAGCCCGTGTGATTATGCTTTGTTATTTGTAACAGAGTCAGTTTCCTTTGTTAAACTTCATGGTCCTTTTTGGTTACTCCCGCATCCTGGTTGATTTTCCCAGGTAACATGTATCAGTTAAGAGTTTACATTAATTAACTGTATACCTTAGGGTGCACAGCTCTATGTTATTTTGACCAAGATGTATACAGACGCATCCCCCAGCAAAAACACAACACTAGATGATTCCTTTGTTACAAAACGTCCATTGTGCTTTGCTTCTGTCTTCGAACCCTCCCTGCACCTGTGTCCCCTGACGGTAACCGATCTGTTCTCCATCCCTACAGTTTTTCCCTTTACGGAATGTATACGGATGGGATCATCGAATAGAGAGCCTTTTGGGTTTTGGCTTTTTCACATCATGAAATGCGTTTACTATTCATCCACACTGTTGGGTGAATCAGTAGTTCCTTTTGTTAATGAGCCATGTCCCCCTGTATGGACATACCACAGTTTAATTCATTCCCCTGTTGAAGGACTTCTAGATCGCTTCCACTTTCCCATGATTGTGAAAGACGCTGGATTTATAAGGAAGACTGGTAACCTTTATTAATTCACAAAATGAAACCAGTGAAGTAGTTTATTTATCCCCCCCCACGCCTCACTGTCCCAATGGGCCCTCCTGGTCACCAGCGGTCCCTCAAGGAAGATAAAAGGAAATGTGATTTGATCTGACTTGCTTCCTTAGCCTTGCGGGAAAGAGCAAATGATCTTGGAAAGCCAGAGAGAGAGAGAGAGAGAGAGAGAAGGAGGGGATAGTAAAATCACTCCTTGTTCCTGCAGTGAAAGCCATCGCAAAATGTGAAGGCTGAATTCTCCTTCCTGAAGGGAAGACAAGGGCTCAGAGCATAGGCGCACAGGAAATTCAGACTTAGAGGTGATTGAATGAGATCGACTTGGTCGTGTTTCTTTCTCTGGGAACACCTACCATAAAAAATGGTTCCTCAGATTGTCACAGGCTGTCTCAGAAGGTAGTTCTGGTTAGATTTTTCTTGAGTCGGGTGCAGATACAGGGTAATGAGAAATAAAATGTTGAAGACATAACGTAGGTTAAAAAAGCAATAATGTAAGACAACAGAGGATAATTGCATACAGGACCTTGAACTGGGAAAGTCATCTAAGTTCTTAACTCATTTCATTCTGGCGTAATTTAATAAAGGACCAAGAACTATTCAGAAAGTTAGAGCGAACTGAGACACTGCAGATTAAATATACATTGGAAACGTTAGCACTCTTATCTAATACACAGGATATCCTGCGTCAGGTGAGTAAATCCCAAGAGTGGATGTTCGGTTTTGAAAATTCAAGAGGCTGTGCCCTCCCTAACGTGGACACTTGGTCTTTAGAAACATAGGACTGTTCCGCGTCCCGGGTGTGGCGTCCCCTCGCTGCGATCCTCGTGACCCAAACTACCTTTTTCCAGATCCGCTGCTCCTCCGCCCTGGCTGAGGCTTGCCGGTTCACCCTCCCAGCTCCCTGGATGTCACCCCCGGTGCCACCTTTGCCCTCTCTCCTCTCTGGCCCTGCCTCGTGTCTCTGACCTCCGTCCCACCGCACGTGGCGGGCAGGCGTGGGAGCCATGGTTCTAGCATGTTTCCATTTAGTGGGCGTTTTCCACACCGACGACCGAGTCTCTGGTGCCCCGACCACTGGGCGCTGAACAGTCGGGACCGATTCTGACGCCACCTAACCCAGAGTTAGGGCAGACCCCGCAGATCCGTAAGACCATCCCCCACTTTGGAAACCAGCCGTAAGTCCCAGGCCACTCATGCTTCTGTGGGACCCGGTAGAGACTGGGGATTCTACGGCCTGCTCCTCAGGGCTGAAAATTTGCCGGGACGAATCACAGCACTGAGGGAAGTGCTTTTCTTACCACCATCAATTTATTGATGCAATAAATTGGTTGCGATGCAGGGGGCGGGCCGCGCGGGGAGGGACAAGGAGCTTCCACGCGCTCTCCGGGTGCGTCACCTCCCAGCACCGCCACCTGGTCACCGACCTGGACGCTCTCTGTGCCTCTTCAATGAGGGTTGTTTTTTTTTTTTTTTTTTAAATGTTTATTTACTTTTGAGACAGAGAGAGACAGAGCATGAGCAGGGAAGGGCGGAGAGAGAGGGAGACACAGAACTTGAATGGCAGAGGAGGAGGGAGGGGGGCAGTGGGGCTGCCTGGGCACAGCCCACCCGGGACTGGCTCCCCAAGTTGTCCGGCCTCCAGAGGTGCCTCCAGTTGTGCCAGTTGTCCGGCCTCCAGAGGTGAGGGTGGCCCTGAGAGCGGAACTCCTGACTCCCTGCCCCAATCGGCCGATGAGGCTTTGAAAGGCTCTCCCAAGTCCGTGTTCATATCCTGACCAACACGCGTTTCATTTACTGGCAGGAATAGACCCAACACGAGTGCAGGTGGCGGGGCTTTCCCGTCGCCCACCACACACAGGTACTTGCGACCATAGGCATTTCTGGGCCAGGAACAGGTGACAGACAGTCAGGTGGTGCGGTGTTACACGAAGACTGTAAGGGTGGAAGGGAATTACTCCGCATTGATTGCCCTGCGGGGACACACGGCCCCCCTCGCAGTTTGAAATCTGCTTCACGTTTGCTGCGGCTGAAACACGACTCCTTCATTAGCGCCCTGCCGCTGCCTCGATTTCTTCCGACCGGGGGAACGTGCGAGCACCTCACCCGCAGGGCTCCCACCTGCTGCAGTGTTAAATAACACACACCCGTATGCTTTTGTCTTCCCGTTGGCTATTTTACGGTCTTTCTGACAGTAAATACGAGGACTCCTAATTTTTTTAGACCTCGTCGCATAAGAATGTGTCATTATGGGGTAGACGGCAAAATATTGGTGTTATTGATCCCAATTTCTGTTATTTATGATATTTGCTTTTTGCCCAAGCAGTGGCTTACTGATCAATGTCTGTGATACACAGAGCACATAAACTATTTTTGGCCCGGATCGTTTTTGCTGGCGCTTGAATAGGGGCAGAGGCAGCACTCGAATGTGGACGTCTCATACTTTGCTGTTAACATCCTACTTTCTCCCCCTTAGATAATCTGATTTCGAATCGTCCGGCACATCCCTCTACAAGAGGGCACTCATCACTGTCTCCGTCAACTAGCGTTCTGAACAGCCACTGGCCGATGACCGTCAAAGCGCTTGATCAAGGCGTGATCAACATTCATTGTATCGATGAGCAAACCAATAAATAAACAACATCAAAAGGGTACCGTTTCACTCTGAAGTCGCTTCCGACTTATCAAAGATGTGCTAAGTTATTGTCTTTATGTTGCTGTGTGGGTAGGACCTGCGATCGACTCTTTGTTTGATCTCTGTGATTATGACTCGTTAACCAAACATCAGATTTTCCGAGCCATTCTATGTATGCCACGCACTGAACTGGCACTCTCCGTAAAGTTAAGAACACGAACACAGCAAGCCAGAAGAATTAAGGAGTTAGTATTCACATAAAACCGCTCCTCTCTTGTGCTACGCAAATGAAAGCAATCCTGGTGCCTTCACACCTCAGCGGAACATATTAATGACTTCTTTTTGAAAGCAGTTAACATCTCAGACGGAAAAGCTGAGAGGAAGCCGATGTGGATGGACTGTGGAGACGATGTCTCAGTGCCAAAGAGGGAGGTGCTGTAATGCGAGAAAAATAGGACAGGTCAGGATGGTCACACAGAAGAGGAAGGCACAGGGACGCTTGGAAAAAAGAAAAAAAAAAAAGAAGATGTTTGTGGAAACTGTGCTTTTTGAAGAGTTGGTGTGCTTGGGTGGCACGGTCGGTTAAGCATGAGGTCATGGTTTCACAGTTCCTGGGTTCGAGTCCCGCATCAGGCTCTGAGCTCTTTCTCTCTGCCCCTTCCCTGCTTGTGCTCTCTCTCTCTCTCTCTCTCTCTCAAAATAAATCAATAAACTTAAAAGAAATAAATAAATTAAAGAATCGGTGGTTACAAGCTATGGAGCAATGTGGATTGTTTGTTTGTTTATTTAACTAAGAAAACAGACTCAGGGCTTGGTCCCAGAAGCGAAGCCTTAGACAGTGATCCGGGGGGACATTTCTGCCTCCAGTACATGCCTGTATGCCCAGCATGGGCCCCGCGCACAGCAGAGGCTTACACTGCAGAGACTGTATTGGGAATGGCATCCGAGGGCTGTGGGAGCCATGAGGACCAGGTGGGGTGCAATTCTAAAGAGGGGGTGGCCATTCCGGGCACGTCCAGAGTCCGCTGTCTTCCCCCCGCCCCGTCCCCCTGGGGCCGTCTGCCAGCTCTGGGCACTGGCTGAGGACTGGGGGCTGACCAAGGCCAAGGAGCACCTCTGGGGAAAAGAGAAACCGGCAAACTCCCCCAGTCGCACAGAGTTGGACCGCGGGAGTCCTCCGGGGCATGAAGTACAGGCTGGTTTTCCCTGAAGACGTTTGCCGGAGTTTGCATGGAAGGGGAAAGCGTGATGGCAAAGCATCTGCAAGGCAGAGTAAGATCTCCTGTGGCGTCAGGGCCTGCGGGACACAAAGACCTGGGCCACTAGGTGCCTGAGACGGGGCCCCTGGAGGGAGACATGAGTTGACCCTGAGGGTCCACCCTTGCTTCTGGCCTGGAGGTCTCTACCGCATTTGGAGAAAGACCTCTGCAGGGGACATTTGCATGAGACTAGAGTGACTTGGGGGAGGGCGCTGAAACTCAAGACAGTCATGAGATTCTGAAGCTGTGGTCGGGTTGGCTCAAGAGGAAGGTCAAAAACAGGAAGCGGATCCTCTACAACCCACTGGATCCGCCATGGATTCTCAACTGAAAGGAAGGGAGGTGAACTGGAGGGAGACGGAATCTCACTGAAACTTACCCAAACTGCCACCCGGTTCTGACGGAGAATAACTCCGACTGGTGTAAAGGCTAAATGCCAATCTGGGAGAAAAAAAAGGAAATTAAAAATTTTCCCTGGTGCATAAGGGAAGGAAACTGTCCTACTCCCTCCTCTTTATCATTTTCTTTCAGAATTTTGAAGTTGGAGGTGCTCTCGCCGCCTCTGTGAGATGTACATAAATCTGTTTAAAAGCTAGGGCACCTGGGCGGCTCAGTCTGTTAAGCGTTTGACTCTGGATTTTGGCTCAGGTCATGATCTCACAGTTCATGGGTTCAAGCCCTGCATCGGGCTCCGTGTGGACAGTGAGGATCCTGCCTGGGATGCTCTTTCTCGCTCTTTGCCCATCCCTTGCTCTCTCTTTCTCTCTCACTCTCAAAAAATAAATTAACTAATAAAAAACTGTTAAAGCTAAATCAGACTCTTCGCATGCTGGGAATATCTTTCTTGGAGATCTTGGAGAGATCTCTTTGAAATGCAGACAGCAAGGAGCATGACACCGTGTCTTCCTGTCTCTGGGGGTTTATGTTTAGACCCTGAGCTCCGAGAGGTAACTTCTTGCTTATTAAAAAGACACCGGAAGTTCTCATTTTCTTTCTGATAAAGGCAGTTTCCAAGAACGCAATGGGATGCGTATGTTTGGCTGTAAGAAAGAGTGGGATTCCATTCTGTCTTTGCAACCTCTTGAGTGGATTGCCGTCGAATTTAATGCTTATTTGCTATGAACACGGTTTTCTCGCTCTTTTTCACATTTGTGGAAATGTCTTCTGGGTTGGCAGCAGGCTTTGTTTTTAAGTGTTTTCCCGGCAGTAGATGTGGGGAATCAGTCCCCATAAATGGTCTAACAGAGGAAAACCCCCCTCCACAGTTGGAAGACATCGTCGGGTCCTCTAAGGACGTGCCTGCCACATTCTCAGAATGCAGTCAAGCAAAGAGGCAAGGTGATATAACCAGTAACCAAGAGAGGCAAACGATAATAGGAACAGAATCACAGGTGTCCCGGCTAGTGAGGGCGGTAGACTGACTGATGAGTTCAAGATATAGACGGAGAAGACCAAAAGTGGAGGGTTTTTATCAGGGAACTGGATTGTATAAAAAGCAAGCGAGCATTCTAGAACTGAAAAGAATACAGTGTCTTCAATTATGACAATAGTGGATGAGTATGAGGAGACTGGACAGGGTTGTTGAACCAGAAGGCAAATCAGTAGAAAACAGCCAACATGAATGGGAGAGACAATAAGAATCCTAAGAAACAGAATCCTAAGAAACTTGCAGAACACACTCAAAATTTCTAAAGGATGCGTAATTTTGGTCTCAATAGGAGAGAAGAAAGAGAATCAAACAGAAGCAAAATTCAGAGCATTTAAAGAAATACTGGCCAACAATTTTCCAGAATTGATGTAAAAATACTAACCCCGAGATTTTTGGTGAGCCCAAACAAAACTAAAAGCCAAACACCAGACCTTGGCCTTTTTTTAGCAAATCCATGTTAATAATAATGCATGTTAGTAATCTATGATAAAGTGGGGCTCCTGGCTGGCGTAGGCAGAAGAACATCGCAACCCTTGATCTGAGGGTTGTGAGTTCGAGCCACACGTTGGGTGTAGAGATTACCTAAATAAATAAATAAACGTAAAAAGAATCGATGGCGAAGAGAAATCTTTGAAGCCGCTAGGAAAGAGTCAAAACTTTGAATCCTTCCTTTCGTTTCTTTTTTTTTTTTTTTATTTTTTTTTCAACGTTTTTATTTATTTATGGGACAGACAGAGACAGAGCATGAACGGGGGAGGGGCAGAGAGAGAGGGAGACACAGAATCGGAAACAGGCTCCAGGCTCCGAGCCATCAGCCCAGAGCCTGACGCGGGGCTCGAACTCAGGGACGGTGAGATCGTGACCTGGCTGAAGTCGGACGCTTAACCGACTGCGCCCCCCAGGCGCCCCTCCTTCCTTTCGTTTCTAATTACTTCATTGCACCATTCAAAATATAATTACAAATGGGACTGCCACGCTAAAAACCTCTCAGTGTTCAATTTGAAAGTCACAGATATGTCCTTTTAAAAGGCTGCTCCTGATGAGCAAGATTTTTAAATTAAATTTGTGGGTTTATTTTACTCCTATGAATATGGTTCTGAAAGCAGGGCCTGCAACAAAATTGGTTCCTTTGAACGAGAAGGTAGAATCATTATAGCAAAGATGCTGTCAGATGCAAAATCATAAATATAAACCTCCCCGTGGAAACGTTCAGCAGAGAAATAAACATGATGCAAAGGCGGAAGCGGAGGAATCGAAGGGTGGAACAAAGAACAGGTATGTTTGTAAATACACCTTCAAGAAAACGTGTGCGATGCGGCTGGAAAGGGCGTGGCATGTTTCCCTGTCATCTGGATTTATGCAAATACAGATACCTGAAATTGATTGAGGAATCTCTTGTGCACGTTATCCAGACTAAACAACACCAAGATGTCTTACCTCCCTTTCAGTCTTTTTGTAATTTGTTATCAACATTAAAAAAAAAAAAAAATTCTCTACTGCAGGGGCGCCTGAGTGGCTCAGTCAGTTGAGCGTCTGACTTCGGCTCAGGTCATGATCTCACCGTTTGTGAGTTCGAGCCCCACATCGGGCTCTGTGCTGACAGCTCAGAGCCTGGAGCCTGCTTCAGATTCTCTGCCTCCCTGTCTCTCTGTCCCCTGCCTCTCTCTCTCAAAAATAAATAAACATTAATAAAAAAATTTTTTAATCTCCACTGCCTTAAAATTTTTTCAGGAACTGATCTGTTATGAATCAACTAAAATCACTTTTATGAGTCATATATATCCTCACTGAGTCAGTCCAGTATACTTTTTTTTTCTTTTTAAACTTATTTCTTAATTTAAATCCAAGTTAGTTAACATATAGTGTAATCATGATTTCAGGAATAGAACTTAGTGATAACACCCAGTGTTCATCCCAACAAGTGCCCTCCTTAGTACCCATCACTCATTTAGCCCCCACCCCCACCCAACACCCCACCAGCAACCCTCAGTTTGTTCTCTGTATTTAAGAGTCTCTTATGGTTTGTCTCCCTCTCTGTTTTTTATCTTATTTTTACTTCCCTTCCCCTGTGTTCATCTGTCGTGTTTCTTCAATTTCACATATGAGTGACATCATATAATATCTGTTTTTCTCTGGCTGACTTATGTCACTTAGCATAAGACCCTCCAGTTCCATCCACGTTGTTGCAAATGGCAAGATTCCATTCTTGGAGGTTCCTCAAAAAATGAAAATAGAACTACCCTACGACCCAGCAATCGCACTACTAGGTATTTATCCAAAGGATACAGTCTGCCACACATTTTTTAAAACTCAAGAGAATCTACCAATCTCACTAAAACAATATGAAAACTCAAGTTTTGGTGATCAAATTCTGGCCCTCCCACTAAAAACTGGCCCAAAGGAGTGAATGCGCCCCAAACTATTTCTCTTCTATTGCAGAAGATAGGAAACTTTGCAACTTTCTTTGGTTTTGCCTACTTTTTCTGATAACTTTGTCATTTCTTTCTGTAGAAAGTTCATCTTCATGTATCACGATGGGGGAAAAAAAGCTAATTTTCTCTGATGCTGGCCAATGGGAGGGCTGAATGTATGGGAATATGTACAAGTTGATTTGGATTCTGCCCAGCTAAGCCTGCAGTTTGTAGATTATGTAAGAGAAACACTCAAATTAAAAGCAGTCCACGGAATCGGTAAAAATATCTATAACGGATGCAGATAGTGTAGCTTATTATGGGTGCTCTTTGAAAAGTAATTGTAATAATAATAATTTCATTTGACTATGAAGATGTTATTTTCATGTCTGTAGTAAGCCGGTACGGTAGGGAGGACCCAGAGTCGAATGGGAATGCCAAACCCAGTCCATTTCTTTGTGGTTGTCTGGTGTCTTTGGAACGACGGACAAGTCTTCCGACTATTAATTTCTTGATAAGTAAAATTATGAGTCATATTTTTTTAAAAATTTTTTTTAACATTTATTTATTTTTGAGACAGAGAGAGACAGAGCATGAGCAGGGGAGGGGCAGAGAGAGGGGGACACACAGAATCTGAAATGGGCTCCAGGCTCTGAGCTGTCAGCACAGAGCCTGACGCGGGGCTCGGACTCACGGACCGCGAGATCGTGACCTGAGCTGAAGTCGGAGGCTTAACCGACTGAGCCACCCAGGCGCCCCTAAATGAGTCATATTTACTATGGAAAGGTGCTCTGAGAATTGAGACAGAAAAAGTGAGAAATCTTTTAGCACAGAACCTGATGCAAACGGCAGCCTAGTAATCCCCATCTTGCCTCAATCCCTCAGAGAGATACACATAGAAAGCGAATCCAGTCACCCATTGCGGAAAGGTAGCATTAAGTAAATAGCCATATTTATATTGCTAATTGACTAAGGGATCTGCGCAGCGGAGAGGTAAAAATCTCCCTCGGCATGTGTTTTAGTTCTAAATCTTGTCATGTTGTCAGGAGACCTCCTTGGATTTAGGGAACGTGACAAAAGAAAATTAACCAGAAAAAATTAAATGCAGAGTTACACTCTCACATTCAAATTTAGATTTTCCTCGTTATGGAAAAAAAAGAAAGCTAGGCCATTAATGGTTACCATGTACTGACTATTTAATATGTTCTGTGAGTTTAAGTGTATACTCACTAGCTCCTTTAGTCTCCGTGCAATTCTGAGAAATGGGTACTGTTAACTTCATTTTACAGTGAGGAAACTAAAGCCACGTGTGAGGAGGTAAATGTGTGAAAGTCAAGTACGTACTCAATGGTGAAACCAGCATTCAACCACAACTTTTTGAATTACAAAGCGTGTATCTTTTATTTGTCATAGTGCATCTCTGACGGTCTACACAAACAGACCAATATTTTTTCACTGGTTTCAGAGTAAAAATTTATAGACAAAGAAAGAAAGAAAGAAAGAAAGAGAAAGAAAGAAGGAAAGAGGAAGAAAGAAAGAAAAGAAGAGGAAAAACGGGAAGGAAAGAGGAAGAGGAAGGAAGGAAGGAAGGAAAGAAGGAAAGAATGAATGAAAGAAAGAAAGAAAGAAGGAAGGAAAGAAAGAGGAACAAGGAAAGAAAAAGAAAGGAAAAAAGAGAAGGAAAGAGGAAGAAGAAGGAAGGAAGGAAGGAGTATTGGTTTGTTCTCCAGGGTTTAGATTTTTTTTTTGTTTTTGATTTAAGAACCTCCAATTTGCAGACATTTCTTGGATTCTCAAAAATACAGCACAAGTACCTCTCCTAAATCCGAGACAAAATCAATATTATACTTACTTAACTGAACAATCGGTCTTGCGTGGGAGGCCCAACAAAGCTGGAGTCTTGTCATTACTGTTAAGTAAGGAACACCTGTTCCTCTGCCCCCCCCCACCCCGACCCCTGGGTGGGGGGGGGCCTTGTTGGAGGATCCTGCCACAAAGCATAGCAGTTCCAGGGGGTCAGCGCCCTGCAGGGTTTGCAGGGATTGGGGTTGCCAAAAATCACATGACTCACACAGGCGCTGGATGAAACGATGCTCTCCTCACACAGAGAAGAGGCAGGGCAAGATGGGCCGCAAGAGTGAACATTGGTCTCCAGGGGCAGTGGGTCTAACCCCTGAGCCCGTGCATGGTGATGGTGGGCACGCACCCCCCTTGGCTACAGGGAAGCACCTCATTTTCCCTCCAGGGGGAGCAGATAGAGCAGTGGGGCCGGCCAGGTGCCATATGACACGCACATTGAAGCAGAACAAAGAATCACATCGCAAATCCGGAACGGGAGAAGATAGACCCGAACAAGGTGATAAGCCCAGCACAGGCCATGAGGGCTCCCGTTTCGGTGGGAGGAAATGTTCCAAGTCTGAGGCCACTCTCCTGATCAAGAGTTGGTAGGGGCGCCTGGGTGGCTCGGTCAGTTAAGCGTCCAACTCTTGATTTCGGCTCAGGTCGTGATCTCATGATTCATGAGTTCAAGTCCCGCGTTGGGCTCTGGGATGACAGTGCACAGCCTGCTTGGGATTCTCTCTCTCTCTGCCCCACCCCCACTCTCTCGCACTGTCTCTCTCTCAAAATTAACAAACAAACTTAAGAAAAAAGGAGTTGGCACGGGGCACCTGGGTGGCTCAGTCGGTTAAGCGTCCGACTTCAGCTCAGGTCACGATCTCACAGTCCATGAGTTCGAGCCCCGCGTCGGGCTCTGGGCTGATGGCTCAGAGCCTGGAGCCTGCTTCTGATTCTGTGTCTCTCTCTCTCTCTGCCCCTCCCCCGTTCATGCTCTGTCTCTCTCTGTCTCAAAAATTAATAAAACGTTAAAAAAAAATTAAAAAAAAAAAAGAAAAAAGGAGTTGGCAGACGGCATGATCATCTTTTCCCACAATTACTATTCCATGGAATTAGAGTTCTATTTTGCTATAATTCAGTCTATAAAGATTTTTTCTTTCATTTGAAGAGAATATATGTAGGGTAACCTTTTACCAGGCCAAAGAGTTCTTTATAAAGAGTTTGAAATATATGTCATAACAACACGATGGCAGTCACATCTAAAACTACCCAATTCGTAGTTAATTTGTGCCGGCGGAAGAAATCAAGACAAACTAGAATTGGTATTCATTGGTTGTGGCAAAAACACTACCGAGTCACATAATTTGGTAATATTTTAAACGGCAATGATAAACATGCAAACTTTTATAATTGGGGGAAATAACTGACCTGAAATAATATTGAGAAGAGATAAAATTTCAAGTGGTAAAAAAGTTTGAGTAAAAATGGACAAATCTTAAACCTATAATAAGACATTGGATAACTGTGGGTTTTTTTAAGTTTATTTATTTATTTTGAGACAGCGAGCGAGCAGGGAAGGGGCAGAGAGAGAGAAGGAGAGAGAGAATCCCAAGCTGGCGCTTCCTTGTCAGAGCAGAGCCCGACGCGGGGGCTCGAGATATGAACCGCAAGATCATGACCTGAGCCGAAATCAAGAGTCAGATGCTTAACTGACCGAGCCACCCAGAAACCCTGAGATTGGCCTTATTTCTATCAATGGTTACCAGAAGGGGAAACCAAGGTAGAGAGGAGTTGAGGAAGGTAACTTGAACCCACGAACCGTGACATCATGACCTGAGCCGAACTCAAGAGTCAGACGCTTAACTGACTGAGCCACCCAGGCGCCCCGACGTTGGGTCATTGTTAGCTGATTGGTCAAGTCATTCTCATACAGCCAAAAGTGCACAATGACAAAAACTAGACTTAGTAAAATATTATGTGACGCTGCACAGGGAAGAATTGATAAATCTACTATTTCTATAAAATTAAGACAGAAAAGAATTGAAGTTAGTGAAACACTTCGAGTGGAATATGAATATGATATAAAAATTTCAGTGTTTTACCTGTACCGCACAGACTTTGATCAAAGAATTAATAGGCTATAGACAATAGTTTTAGGAGAACATAATCACTTGAGATCATTCCCGTTGTGCATGGTATTTACACTATCCTCAAGGTGGAAGTAACAAGGTCAAAGCCTGAATTGGTTGAAACTGGCAGGACAGGTCTGAAAAGGAAGCATCTAGTAACAGCGGGTGTCCCACCATCGGCCTTATGTTGCAGATGCTTTCATCTTCCCGGGGTAAAGTAAACAAACTTCAAAGGGACCAGAGCCCTGACTTTTCTGTGAAAATATGGAGATCGCTTTTCTTCCTTCCAGATCTCATACACCTTACAATTTCCTTCTCCTTTTAAATGAATTAAAAATTTTGGCATCTTCTGGAGGAGTTTTTTCCATGTTCAACTTGTTACTGTGAATTTCGGCCTCAGTTCCCATCTCCTGTTTTTCAAAAATGTTTGCAGAAACCTAGAAGTATATAATGTTGCATTTTGGAAATGGCAATGGTGAGTCAGACTTGACTGAAAATTGGGCCAACGACTTACTTACTATACGACTTTAAGAAATCACTTACATTTCTCAAATCTCAATTTCTAAATCTCTAATAAGGATATAATAACTCTCAACTTACGTGTTTGTGGTGAGGATTAAATTAGACAGTCCTTACAAAGTGCTTTACGTGTAATTAATATTCAATAAAGTGAGCATTTGTCTTCCTTCCCAGAAGGTGAATTGTGAACCAGATCTCGTTTATTAATTCCTTCTTTAAACATACCTTCCTTCACCTTTGACTTCCAAATGGCTTGCTGCTCACATTCAGGTTTCACGATGTCAATTCACGCGTCCCATTGTTAAATGCATGGACTCATATATATATATATATATATATAACCCTGGGTTCAATGAGCTCTTTGGGTTGTGAAAATCTCATTATTTCGATGGGTATTTGATGTGGAGGCATGTGTGTGTAAGGTCAACAGATCAGAAGGTGACCGCCATTGAAAAGATAGTTTATTATACTCACAGGCTCCCACGGGGGGTGGGGGGGGGGGGAGGCGACCATGGAGGGCCATGTGGGAATCACAGGGTTGAGGCAGAGAGGCAGAGGGAGTGAGGGGAAAATGTGGACAAGGGCCCTTAGTGTGGTTTCCCTGGGAAGGAACAGGGTAGGAGGCAGGCTTCGGATTGGCTAGTTTGAGCCATGTCAGTAGCCTGTGGGGAGCACCACTCATCCCCTGGGAGGCGGGTGAACTCAGGCAACCCACTGCAGCTGGAGGTCTCGGGCCATCTCGCTGTCCCGAGTGTGCCCCATCAACGGTCACAAAAGTCATATAATAAACCGTCAGACTCCCCGTTCACGCCGTGTGCCAGAGAGAGAGAGCAATTTGGAGAAGGTCGATTTCTACTTCAGAGGGGATCTTCGCATAAACCAGGAGGTGGGAAATGGATTCACATGTGCCTCTCCGGAAAAGTGTTTCCCGGTGAGGAAAGACCTGTGCGGGTGTGATGGCTGGCTTTCCTGGGTGGAGGCTTGCTAAGCCTAAGGACAGCTTCAGTGACAGCAGGGATCAGCCAAAACGTCATGTGACCAAGTAAACTCTTGGCCAAGTCGAAGAAAGCCATACGTGGCAGCATATTCCAAAGCACCTGCACTAAACAGCACAGTTCAGTCTCAAGTTCCAAGCTACGCCCAAGAAATTTAGTGCAAAGAGGATGGAAATGGAGGTCCAAACACCCAAGTTGCATTTTTAGCTTTTTCATCCAGGACCTACTTATCCGTGAGGTACAGCAGGTTGACCAAAAAAAAAAAAAAAAAAAAAAAAAAAAAGCTTAACTTTAATTTCTCTCAAAATTGTAAGAAAAAAATGAATATTATAGTAGTGAATATATTTTAAAAATTGGGCCATAATTATATTTGTCTTTGTACTAATAGAGTCATATGATGTAACTTTTAATACTTTAGGGGCACCTGGGTGGCTCAGTCGGTTAAGCCTCCAACTCTTGATTTCAGCTCAGGTCATGATCTCATGGTTAGTGAGTTTGAGCCCCGCATTAGGCTATGCACTGTCAGAGCCTGCTTGGGATTCTCTCTCTCTGTCTGCCTCTCCCCTGCCTGTGCTCTCTCTCAAAATAAATAAATAAACATTAAAACACACACACACACACACACACACACACACACACACACACACTTCATAATGGAGGCAATAGTCCACAATGCAAACATGCCCATCATGCTGGTGAGAATAATGGCCCCAAAGATGCCCACATCCTAATCCCCAGAACCGTGTCTATGTCTCCCCACGTGGGCAAAAGGGACTTTGCACATTAAGGATCTTGAGATGATCCTGGATTACCTAGTGTGCTCACCAGGGTCCTCATATGATGGGCACGTGTGGCCATGAGCCAAGGAATGTGGGCATCTTCCAGAAGCTGGAAAAGGAAGAGAATAGATTCTCCCCTGGAGCCTCCTGGAGGAAAGCAGGACTGCCGACTCCTGACGTTAGGTAGAAGACCCACCTCGGATGTCTGACCCCCAAAACTGTAGGATAGTGAACAGCGGTTGCTTTAAAGCACTGAGCGTGTAGATTGGTTAACAGCGGCCATAGGAAACTAATACACCCCTGGGGGTCACGGTCCTGGCACCTTGGGCAAATCTCTTACACGCCCTGGCTTTCGTCTCCGCCTCTGTCAGAAACAGGGATTGCAGCACATCTCGTCTGCACGTCAGAGGATTTCAAAGGCCGGACGCGCAGCGTCAACTGGTGACTCTAGACCCGTGTTAGGAGAAGGAAGTGAGCCCATGGCCGCCTGGCATTGGCCGGGCCAAGATACACTCACAAAAATGTGTGGGAAGGAGCTGCATAGAGTCCTTCCAGACTTTTCAAGGAGACAGGGCCAAGTCTTGAAACCGCAAATACACTTGGAAAAATTTCACTTCGCCTATTACCTGGTAATATACACCAGCTCAAGATTTTGCGGTTTGTTATCTCTCCCTCTCTCTCTCTCTCTCTCTCTCTCTCTATATATATATATATATATATATAATGGGTTCCGAGACCTGGCAGAATATTGGACGTAACATGTGGCTTCTTGAAGAGATCGCTTTGAAAAGAGAAACGCGTCTTTAGATGAAAGGTCCTGAATTATCACAAAATCAGACCTTTCCCACGAGCCCCTGAAGCCCATCTCGTTTGATGTTGTCAACGAGAAGTGTTTGGTTAGTTGTTTTTACAAATGTTTGGAATCAACGCATGTATCCCCCTTTAGGGAGGAAAAAGGAGTCATTCAGCCCAATCCCTCGGCAATTTCCCTTCCTTCTTGGAATCAAGATTGCATCGACGTTTCTATGTCTTGATAGGACCGAAATGACTCGGTCAGTATCGGCAAAGCTGTGCTTCCTGCCGGGCTAGCGTTCTGCACTGCAGACCGATGTCACCGCTGTGTTCTTTGTCTGAGTGCAGGACATTTTGGCAAGTGATTCCCATGTCACTTTGCAACAGCAAAACCGATAAAATGTATAATTGTTGCCTAAAAGCGAACAATCCTCAGAGTCAAAATAATTCTGATATTGTGTACTTCACCGTTGTGGAAAAAGATTAATCAACTCGCATCTTACGGATTTTCCCTCTTTCCTTAGAAAAAATAAACGATCCCAAAGCTAGAAGAGAGTTGGTACAAGTGGCTTATTAAATATTTGCAAAATACTTTCCCACTAATTAAATCGTGTTATAGGTATACTGTTACATCCATATTCTCCTAACCTATTTGCACTTAAAATTTAATGATAGATATTTTAAGCCAATGTGATTTCTCAGAGGTCTATAAAAAGCCAATTACTAGTATACATTAACAGCCAAAATTAAATAGATATGATAATGACAAGAAGATATTTGTTCAGAGCAATAACCTAGTTAACTCAGAAAATATCTTCTTAAGTTTCAAAACTTCAATTACAAGGTTTTTTTTTCCCATTGATTTGGAAGATTTTTTAAAAGTTTCTATTTTAATTCCAGCTAGTTAATATACAGTGTTATGTTAGTTTCAGGTGTACAATATAGCGATTCAAGACTTGAAAAATTTGCTATTAAGCCTTTTAGCACTGGGACTTTATTTTCTTTTATCTTAACTTTTATTTATTTTTTGAGAGACAGAGAGCAGGGAGTGAAGGGCAGAGAGTGAGGGAGACACAGAATCAGAAGCAGGCTCCAGGCTCTGAGCTGTCGGCACAGAGCCTGACGCGGGGCTCGAACTCACGAACCGTGAGATCATGACCTGAGCTGGAGACAAGACGCTTAACCGACTGAGCCACCCAGGCGCCCCATGCACTGGGACTTTTTGTCAGAATCAGAAAAAAATGGAAAAAGGTATTTATTAGGGTTTATTATCAGCATATCTTTGGGAAAAATGTATTTCTGCCTCTACCAAATTTATTTCAATATGTGACCTTTACAACTCAGGAACACAGTGATCTGAATGCCGAAGTGAAGAAATTCAATGAAGCTCAGGTAAACAGCAGGAATGACTATGACTCTCTCTCTCTTTTTTTGCTATGACTCTCTTACAGTAGCCAAAAGCCTCATCATCTAATTAGTGGCGCTCATGAATGGATGAGGGACATGCCCCCGTCCCTACCTACCACCCAGTGAAACCACAGCCAAAGCAATGGGCCCGGTGGAATCGGCGAAGGTAGAAGGCCCTGTTGAGCTGGACCCCAGTCTAAATTGTAAAACTTAAAAATAAATAAATAAAATTTAAAAATTTTTACATGTTTTAAAAAATAAAAAATATAAAGGAAATAAAACTCGGTGACGGATGAGTGGAAAACCAACAGAATCTAACATATAAAGTTGGACTTTCACTTAAATATTATGATTGAACCCAGATCCTCGGGGATGAGTTTGCAGAAAATGACTAGTAAACATGTGACAAATATGACCATAAGCCATAACTATGTTGATATTATAAATCATACAACAGAGATGCAATAATTGATAGAGGCAGTTTCTAGTCAGCGATCAGGCCAAAGGTCCCTATTTAAACAGTTATTAACCAAGTGTTCTGTCGACCAAGACCTAAGGAATCCAGTGGTAAGCAAAAAATGAGCCTTCCCGTCCCCATGTGATTATCAACTACGGAGTGAGATAGCTTAGGAAAGCAAAACATGCAAACAAGTTATTTTAAATCACAAAATGATTTGAAGGTGAGAAACAGGGTTGGAGAGGAAATTAGAGATGCACATTTGCATAAGAAAAGGCGATATGGGAGCTCAGAACCCAACGCCAGTTGGCCCCAGTGAAGCAGGGCTGAGGAAGCACATTCTAGGTGGAAGGAATAAAAACTGCGTACAAAGAGCCAGGCTTGTTTTAAAAATTGGACAAGACCCACTGTGAATGTGGCCGAGTAAAGGAGGGAATGAGAAGGGGCGAGGTGAGTGGAAACTAGGCTAGCGGGGCTTATGAGCACAGATCAGCATGTAGGTCAACTACCCAAGGCAGGGCAAAGAATGACCTCAAAATATCAGAAGGAACAAATCCCTAGAACCCACACACGGCCAAGAAAAATGCCTGGTCCCTCCAGCCAAAATGGAAAACCACTCAGTATGTCAGTACTCAGAATAGTACTCAATCCTGAAAAGTGGGGACTCATTAACATCAACCATGCATTGGTTGGACCCCACCTAAAAAGCTTAAAAGCAAGACCCAAAAGGACAAAATGATTTTCAAGTCATTTAATTGCAACCCAGAACCAAAGGCAAGAATATTTATAGAAATACTAAAATATTCAGCACCAAAAGAGTAAAAATTTCAATGACTGGCATCCATTAGATATTACTAGGTATGCTAAAAAGAGGGACAATCGAACCACAATGAGAAGGCAAAATAACGATGCATTAGAACTGATCCGGAAATGGAGAGATTAAAGCATTAGATGGAAATTAAAATGGATATTATAATTACATTCTACATTTTTGAGAAGTTATAGGAAGGAGTGAACATGTTCAGTAGAGAAAGGAAGGTATACAAAAGATGCAAATCAAATTTCTAGAGATTAAAATAGCTCGGGTCAAAAGTACATTGGACGGGATCACCTGCAGATTAGGTATTGCAGAAAATAAATAGTGAACTTGAACAAAAAGCAATAGATATTATCCCAAATAAACTCACAAATAAAATTTTAGAAACGTAGAAATGAATACCAAGGGGATGAGAAGACAGGCCACAGATAAGGGAGAAAATATTTGTAAAGCACAAATCTAATAAAAGACTCATATAAAAATATACAAAGAACTCTTAAGGCTCAACTTAAAAAAACCGGAAGAGTCTCATTTAAAAATCTTAACAAACAAAAAAAACCCTTAATAAATGCCTCAACAAAGCAGCTATGAACATGTCAGATAAGCATATGCAAAGACGTTCAATGTCATACATCATTAGGGAATTACAAACTTGAACAACGATAAAATCCCACAAAAATGTACCTATTAAGGACGGCCAAAATCCAGAACACTGACAACGTCAAATGTTGGTGAGGATGTGGAGCCACAGGAACTCTAATTACGGCTGGTGGGAATGCAAAATGGTACAGCCACTTTGGAAGACACTCCGGCAGTTTCTAAAAAAACTAAATATACACTTAACATGCAATCTGCCCATCGAACTTCTTGGCATATACTCAAATGAGTCGCAAGCTTACATACTTACAAAAACCTATACATGAATGTTTGCAGAGCTTCTATTCAGAGATTCCCCAAATTGGAAGGAACCAGGGTGTCCTTCTTCAGCGGATGGGTAAATAACCCATTCTATACTCATGTAATGGAATATTATTTTTTAGTGATCAAAAGAAATGAACTATCCAGCCATGAAAAGACATGGAGGCACCTCAGGATACATCTTCCTAAGTGAAAGAAGTCGATCTAAAAGGGCTACATACTGTATAATTCCAACTCTATGACATTTTGGAAGGCAGAATTGGAGAGACAGTAAAAAGATCAGTGGTTGTTAGGGGTTTGGGAGGAAAGAGGGACGAACAGTTGGAGCATGAGGATTTTGGAGCAGAAACTATCCTGTATGATATTACGAACTAATACATGTTGTCAGCGTTCCCCAAAGAAAGAGAACTTGCATCGTGTGTGTGTGTGTGTGTGTGTGTGTGTGTGTGTGTGTGTGTGAGAGAGAGAGTGATGGGGAGTTGACTCACACAACAATGGAGGCTGAGAAGTTCCACAATCTGCTGTCTGCAAGCCGGAGACTCAAGAAAGCAGGAGGTATAACGCAGTCCCACTCCAAGGACCTGGGAACCAGGAAAACCAGCGATGTAGATTCCAGTCTTGACGGCAGGAGAAGATGAGAGGAGATGTTCCAGCTCAACAGTGAGGCAGGGGAAAAGGGGAAAATTCTTCCTTCCTCTGGCGCTTATTCTATTCTTATTCTAAGCAGGCCTTCAACAGGTTAGGTGATGCCCACCCACATTGGGGAGAGCAATCTACTTTCCTGAGTCCACCAACTTCAATACTCACTTCATCTGGAACACCCTCAGAGAGACACCTGGAAATGATGCTTAATCTGGGCACTGCGTGGCCAGTCAAGTTGACACATCAAGCTAGCCATCACAAATAACAAACTCTGTGTCAACGTGACACTCCTATGAATCTCCTTAAATAATACTTAACCTCTAAGAAAGACAATAGCACGGCCATAATCCAACCGGATTCTAACATGACACAACAATCTTACATTCAACAGAAAAGGCACTGGCCCCATCCTCACAAGAGGAGGTAAAGTCCTTGAGTAATATAATGTAAAATCAGTAATGCTTATGTACTGTGGTATAAAATCAATACATCTTGATGTTACATGATAAGGGAATAAGAGCGGGAAACCCCCCCCCCACACACACACTCATAACAAAAAAAAGGAGTAAATACTCCTTGCAATGATAGTCCTCGTTTTTGTAGCTAGTCATGTGATTGTAACTGGTATTTGTGACGACTACCTCTTCTGCTGGTCATTCTGTGTTCCCTTAGCTTTTGCTGGCACCCGAGCTGGTCGTGGTTCTTTAGCTGGTGGGGTGACCCAAGCCTTCATTCCTGAATGGTCTGGGTCATCGGTAGTCATGCCTAAATCGGGTTGTTGTACGTTTTCCATCGAACCTAATTGCAGAGCACTAGGCCTCACTAAGAGATGCCTTGAGGAATCTCCTGTATATTCCAGATACACTCTCCCACCCTCACTGTGGAATGATAGTCTGCAAGCAGTCCCCTTGGTAGTCAGGATCAATGAACCTTACCTCCCTTCCTTGCCTGTGGATACAGAGGCAGGAGGACCCCAAGATGGCCGGGTGGCAGTCTTAATTCCACAGTTCAGTGGAATCACTTTTGTGTCTCCTGGTAGAAGCATTCACCCTTTTGGATCTCAGACCGGCACAGAGCATAAGATCACAGGAACAAGAAGCAAAAATTTTCTAATGGGTCACCAGGGGTAATAGCGGTACTCCTTCCATTTCAACCCTTTGGTTCCTGGGCCGATGAACACTGGCTATGGAAGAAACAGCACTACAAGATACTGTTCAGATCACATACAGCCCTCTGGAGAACCTTACCCAGGACAAGCTTTATCTGAAGGTTATTGTCACCCAGCCAGCACTTAACTGAGTCTTCAAAAGGACATTTAATTGTTCTATCAAGCCAGTCGCTTTAGGATGGCGGGGAACGTGGTATGGCCATGAATTCCACAACCACGGGCCCATCGCCACACTTCCTCTGCTATGATGTGTGTTTCTTAATCAGGACGAATGCGGTATGAAATACCATGCCAATGGACAGGGCATTCTGTAAGTCCGGAGGTAATAGTTTTGGCAGAAGTGTTGCATGCAGCAAGTGTCTATTTCAGTGAGCACAAGATGTAGACCCCTACATAATGGAAGCTATCCAATGTCATCAATCTGCCACCAAGTAGCTGGCTTATCACCCTGGGGAATGGGCCATATTGGAGACAGTGTTGGACTCTGCTGTTGGCAGATCGGGCACTCGGTGGTGAGTATGGCCAGGTTGGCCTTGGTGAATGGAAGTTCACGTTGCCGAACCCATGCGTCACCTCCATGATGCCACCATGAGTTGATAAGCTCATTGGGCAGTGACAAGTGCGGCTGGGGAAAGAGGCTGACCGGTAGCCACAGAACGAGTCATCCTATGTACTTGATTATTAAAATCCTCCTGTGCTGAGGTTATCCTTGGGTGAGGATTCACATGGAATACGAATATTCTCACATTTTCCATCCACACAGAGAAGTCTATTCATATACCTGTTCCTCGAATTACCTTATGGTCCATTTTCCAGTCAAGTCCTGACCATCCTGCCAAACCATTGGTCACAGCCCATGTCTCTGTATAAAATCACTTGTCTGGCTATTTCTCCCTGCGAGAGTTTGTCTTTCAACCAGGTGAACTGTCTGAAGCTCTGCCCACTGCGGGGATTTCTCTTCACCGCCGTCCTGCAGGGATGTCCCAGAGAAGGTCTGTAGTGCTGCGGTAGTCCACTTTTTGGTGGGGCCTGTATATTATGCAGAACCATCTGTAAACCAGAATTGGGTCTTCTCTTTCTTTGCCAGCTAATTGTAGAAAACTCCTCAAGAGGCCACATGTGCAATGCTGAGAGAGGAAAGGCGGTGTAGCAAGAGTGGGGACCATGGGTATTTGGGTCACGTCTTCACATAACTTCTTTGTGCTTCGGGACCTGCCCTGTACTGATCATGTATACACCACTCCCATTTGATGATGGCGTGCTGCTGTGGAAGCCCAATTTCATGGCTTTGTGGGTAAGAGAGCACTCCGCGTATGATGGACAGCTTGGGTCACATGGTCACTTAGCGGTCATGGTTAAGTGTTCAGTCTCTTGGCCCAATAGCAGGCTAAGAGCTGTTTATCAAAAGGAGAGTAGTTACCTATGGAAGATAGAAGGGCCTTGCTCCAAAATCCTTAGGGCCTGTTCTTTGATCTCCCTATAAGGGCCTGTAAAAGGCTCCAAACAGCAATCCTATCTGCCATTGGCACTTTAAGCACCGAGTGGCCCAAATGGTGCCTCATATGGCCCAGAGCAGCTTGTACAGCAGCCTGGACCGTCTCTTGTTCTGGGTCTCACTCAACACGAGCAGCCTTTTGGGTCACTTGGCAAAAAGGCTGGAGTAACATACTCAAATGAGGAACACGTAGCCTCCAAAATCCAAAGATGGCCACTACCCATCACGCCCCGTTCGTGGTTTTAGGAGGAGTCAGGTGCAACAACTCATCCTTCATCTTTTTTTAAACATTTTTTTAAAGTTTATTATTTTTGAGAGACAGAGCACAAGTGGGGGAGGAGCAGAGAGAGAGGGAGACACCGAATCCAAAGCAGGCTCCAGGCTCTGAGCTGTCAGCACAGAGCCTGACGCGGGCTTGAACCCACGAACCATGAGATCATGACCAGAGCCGAAGTCAGACGCTCAACTGACCGAGCCACCCAGGCACCCCCAACTTATCCTTCATCTTCAAAGGGACCTCTCATCATGCCCCACACCCCTAGGAATCTCACTGAGGCAGAAGGCCTCTGCCTATTGTCTGATTTGTTTCCCACCCTCTGACACACAAATGTCCCACCAATGAGTCTAGAGCAGTGACCACTTCTTTCTCACTAGGTTCAGGCAACATAATGTCATCAACATAATGGACTAGTGTGATATCTTGCGGAAGGGAAAGGCAATCAATCAAGGCCCCTGAGAACTAAATCAGGCTGGAGAGTTGATACGCCCCCGAGGTAGGGCCGTGAAGACATATCGAGGGCCTTGCCAGCTAAAAACAAAGTGCATCTGCTGTCGGCCTGGTAGACAAGTAGGGGAAAAAGCCACTTGCCAGATCAGTAGCCGAACGTGAGGTTTCAGCGGATGTGTCAAATTGCTCAAGCGATGAAGCCATGTCCTGGAGTCACTGTCTGGTTAAGCGTGTAATCATCCACTGCCATTCTGGGAGCCAGACAGCATGTGGCAGAAATCACTGCGCCCTGCTTCTCTCAGGTTCTTGATGGGTGCACTGACCTCTGCAGTCCCTCCGGGAATGTGGTCCTTCTCTTGTTTTTCTATTTTCCTACAGAGAGGCAGGGGCTCTTGTGGCTCCCACTTGGCTTTTCCCACATCAGTAGCCCTGACGCTACAGGTCAGGGAGCAAATATGTAGGGGTTCTGCTAGCAGCTAAGTTAGGTACGTTCCAAACATACATCCCAGAAGCGGGAGAATAACCACAGGATTTGTTTGGGGACCCAGCAGGCCCACTGTGAGACGGAATTGAGCTAAAACTCCATTGATCACCTGACCCCCATAAGACTTCATTCTGACTTTTGGGCCACCGTGATGTTTTGGGTCTCTTGGAATTAGCATCACTTCAGAGCCGGTGTCCAGAAGTCCTTTAAAGCTCTGATCAGATCCTTCCTTTTCCCCAAGTCATGGTTACTCTGGTACAAGGCGATGGGTCTCTTAGGGGAAAGCTGGGACGAGGAATAACAGTGCGGACTTTCAGTAATATGCCGGACACCCCGCCTTCCCTTCATTCAAGAGCTTCTGGCTCATGTCATGTCTCAATTGAGGAGCCGTGACTTTCTATTTTATGGTTTAATGTAAGCTTTTGTTCACTTGACCCAAAAATTTCTGCTTATACAGATCACGTAAGAATTTGGTAGGCGTGGGGCGCCCGCGTGGCTCAGTTGGTTAGGTGTCGGCTCTTGAATTTGGCTCAGGTCACCATCTCAAGGTTCGTGAGGTTGAGCCCTGCGTCAGGCTCTGCGCTGAGAGCGCGAAGCCTGCTTGAGGTTCTCTCTCTCCCCCTCTTCTCTGCCCCGCCCCCCTCAAAATAAATAAACTTAAAAACAATTTAGTGGGCTGTAGAGCCAATCAGCGTGGGCCCCATTTTGGTCCACGTTTTGGTCAACCAACTAACCATTTAGAGCCCCTTCTAATTCCCTGAGCTGTGACATTAAATGCAGAAGCTCTGGATGCTTGTGGGGCTCAGGAAGTTAAGCGCCCCACTTTGGCTCAGGTCATGATCTCGCGGTTTGTGAGTTCGAGCCCCGCGTCGGGCTCTGTGCCGACAGCTCGGAGCCTGGAGCCTGCTTCAGAGTCTGGGTCTCCCTCTGTCTCTGCCCCTGCCCCGCTCATGCTGTGTCTCTCTCTCTCTCAAAAATGAATAAACGTTAAAAAACTTTAAAAAAATGTTTTAAATGCAGATCTGTTTAAGTTCAGATCCAGACTTATAATGAGTTCTTTCTTCCATTATCTCACATCCTTACTATCCATTCCCACACACGTTCCTCCTGTATAAATTATAAAACTGTATAAATTTTGTGGGTATAAATTATAAAGCCAAAGTAGTTATTCTAGAGTGTAGCACACCTCCTTATAAGTCATATTGTAGAGGCCATCTCTGCCAGAAGTGAGGAGAACACTAATGCTGCTAAAGGAGTCTCACCACAAGAAGGTCTAATGTCCCCAGCTTCATCAGGATCTTCCCACAGAGCCTGTACCAACTTACAGGATCTTACCCTTTCCCAATCAATGGCCTCATTTTAACAGGAGACCCCCTTCAAGGCTGGGAGTTCAACTTGCATTGTAATTCAACCAGGTGCATGATAAGGTTCTGTGCGTGTGTGCCAGCCCTGTAGCAACAGGAGGTGACGGTCTCCTTTAGGACACACATAGACACTCTTAGGTCATTTATGTGGCATTTGAACTGGGAATTCGAATCCCTAAGCTCATGCCTTTCTTTCAGCATCTTGTCCAATGACCTTAGGAGCAATCAACCAAAATCATATACGTTAGTTTTCCACAGATGTTCAAAAATGTTATATAGAGAGTCATTTAGCCTCTTTATAATGTTAGAAGCATCCAATGCAGATATTTTTCATGTTTCTATAAATATTTCACACAATGGACTATCAGTGCTCTCTTTACTACTAAAACAGATTCATTCACATCTTAAAATATCATCAGATTAGAGAACCAATTCCAGGAAATCTAGAAACAATTCAGAAAACCTATCTTTTTGATTCTGTTTCTCTGGAACCACAGTCAATACCGATAGAGCAATATCTATATCTATATCTATATCTATATCTATATCTATATCTATATCTATATATCTCTACATACATATGGAAATTTATTATGTGGAATTGGCTCACATGACTCTGGAGGCTATGAAGTTCCACAGTCTGTTTTCTGCAAGCTGGAGACCCAGGAAAGCTGCTGATGTAATTCAGTCCAAGTCCAAAGGCCTCAGAACCAGGGGAGATGATGGTATAAATCCTAGTCCAAGAGCAGGAGAAAATGAAATGAGATGTCCCAGCTTAAGCAATGAGACAGGAAAAAAAAAGGATAAATTTCTCCCTCCTCTATCTCTTGTTCTATTCAAGCCTTCAACAGAGATGGACATTATGTAAAGATAAAAGGGTCAACTCTACCAAAAAGATGTAACAATCCTAAATATATATGCACCAAACAACAGAGCCATGAAATATGTAAGGCAAAAACTGATGGAACTGAAAGGAGAAATATACAAATCAACAGTTATAGTTGGGAGACTTCAACATCCCTCTTTCAACAATTAATTGATAGAAAAACTAGACAGAAAATTAGCAAGAATATGGACTAACTCAACAACACCATGAACCAATGGGATTTTATTGATATTTATAAAACACTCCACCTGCCAATAGCAGAAAACACATTCTTGTCAGAATGTAAACCAAAAAAGACCATATCCTAAGCAATGAAATTAATCTCAACAAATTTAAAGGAATTTAAATCATGTACAATGTGTCCTTCATCCAAAATGGAATCAAACCGGAAATATAAAATAAAGATAATAGGCAAATTTCCACTTAGGAAATAAACAATACACCTCTAATTTCAAGGGAATTTCAAGGGGAATAATAAAATGCATTAAACTGTAAAATAAACTGTAATAAAATAAAACTGTAAAATAAAGATAATAGGAACATTTCCACTTAGAAAATAAACAATACACCCCTAATTTCAAGAAATTTCAAGGGAAATAATAAAATACATTAAACTGTATAAAAATAAAAATATAACATATCAAACTTTGTGGAACAGGCAAAGCCTTTGTTGAGAAGGAAATTTATTTTATTAAATGCGTATAATTAGAAAAGAAAAAAAGCTTCAAAAAAATCTAAGCTATCGTATCAAGAAACTAAAAGAATAGTTGCAAAATAAAGTCAAGGCAAGGAGAAGGAAGGGAATCATAAGAACAGAAATGAATAAAATAGAAAAGGAAAATAGAGAATAGCAATGAAAACAAGCTGATTCTCTGAAAAGATCACTATAATTGACCATCCTCTACTAACTGACATAGACAAAAAAGCAAGTTACCAATACCTGGGATACGGGCTATCACTACAGACCCCGAAGATGTGAAAATGATACTAGGAGAATACTTTGAACAGTTCCACCCACATACATCTGATAATTTAGAGAAAATAGATCAGTGCTACAATACTCCCCCGTCCCCATAAACCAGACATTACCACAACTCACCCAACATGGACTGCCTCACTTGAATAGCCCTAAACCGATATTAAGGATATTTAATTCATAACCAAAAAAACTTCCAACAGCAAAATTTCCAGGCCCAGATGTTTTTACTGGAGAATTCTACCAGATGTTCATAGAAGAATTAGCATCAATCTCCACAATCCCTTCCAGAAAGTCGACAAAGAGAATGGTTCCCGGTTCGTATCATAAGGCTAGTAGTACCTTGATATAAAAACCAGACTGTACGCAAGACTCTTAACTGTAGAGAACGAACTGATGGTCACCAGAGGGGAGGTGGGTGGGGGGATGGGTGAAATACACGATGGAGAGTAAGGAGTCCACCTGTGATGAGCACAGGGTCATGTACGGAAGTGTTGAATCGCTACAGCGTGCCCTTGAAACTAATAGTACACTTTATGTTAACTAATTGGAATTTGAATAAAAAACTTAAAAAAACCAGATTGTACAAAAGAGGCAAACTGCAGATCAACGGCCCTCATAAACATAGGTGTAAAAGTCCTTAACAAAACATTAGCAAGTAGAATTTGACAATATATAAAAGGAATCATACACCGTGTCCAAATGGGGTTTATTCTGGTGATTGCACTCCTAGGCATTTATCCAAGTGCTATTAAAACTTAAGTCCATGCAGATATGTGCTCATGATTGTTTATAGCGTCTCTATTTGTAATAACCATAAACTGGAATCAACCAAATAGTCCAGAATAAGTGAACGGTTAAACCATAGCATACGAATACGCCAGATCACTATTCCACAATCAAATGATCGACTGTTGGTATGTGCAGGTACTTGGCTGGATCTCAAAGACCTTAGGCCGAATGATGAAAGCTAATTTTTGAGTTGGCTTTTGAAAGGCACATCTTGTAGGAGTCCATTTATACAGCGTTCTTGAAATGACAGAATGACAAAAAAGGAGACAGGTAGATGACTGCTGGGTTGTAGGGATGGATGGTGGATGGGGCTGGGGTGGGGAGGAGGGTGTGCGTGGCTGCAAAAGGGAGATCTTTGTGGTGACGGAGCAGTTATGTGTCCAGATTGTGGTGGTGGCTACACCTGCAATAAAATGACACAGGTACATCGTACCAAGGTCAGTTTCCTAGTTTTGATAGTGTTCCGATGTTACGTGAGATGCAACCACTCGGGGAAACTGGATGAAGATTATATGGAGCTTTTTTTGCTTCATTTTTGCAACTTCCTGCCAATCTCTAATTATTTCCAAACAAAACAATTAAGAAAGCAATGCATGGGGCACCTGGGTGGCTCTGTTGGTTGAGAGACCAATTCTTGCTTTCGGCTCAGGTCACGATCCCAGGATCGTGGGATCGAGTCCTGTGTTGGGCCTGCTTGAGATTCTCTCTCTCTCTCCCTCTGCCCCTCTCCCACTCGTGTGTGTGCTCTCTCTCTCTCTCAAAAAAAAAAAAATCGATGTGCTACAATGAGAAAAATTCTATGTAAAAGTGTTTTTTGAGAGCGCTCACCTGTTCAAGAGAATTTCAACTTTGAGGCAGTCAGTTTATCATTGGTAATATAATAAAAGAAGCACAGTTTTTGTAAGGGGACTATATTTCAGGGAGAATTTAATGTAACTTTTGACACACTGTATTAGAAATATTACTCTGCTGAATAATATTTGCTCACTTTTGAGATAGGTTAGCCATGTGCAGATAAATCTAGTAATCAACGAGTAACGTCAGGACAGGAAGGCAGTCTCTTAAGACACGCGACATTGGGCTATATGGAATTTTTCATTAATTTAAGCCATTTTCTAGAGCTCTGATGTCCAGATCAGTGACAAGTCCAATGCTCCTGAAATTTAAAGAGGACTATAAAAGGTTTACACAGTAAACTGCAGCAAACGAATTCAATGACGAACAGAGTTGTGGAGCTGGCGGAGAATTTAGCCTTCGCGCAGAGACATTTTCTGGGACACTCTGAAGAGATCTGGTGACATTTCCAAGTTCGCCCGGAACTGGGGACTGGCCAAGTCCAAGACTATTTGGCCCCGGACCCGCGATCTTCCCTGAGAGCCATCCTCTGTCCTTCCCCCCTTGGCGCCCTCTGTCCTCACCCACTGCCTTCACGCCTGGGTGTGAGGTTTCTGCCAGACGTTGGGACACAGAGAGCCTACCTTGCATGCGTCCCCCGCACACGTGCCTGTTGGCAGGCTGGCTCCGCACTGTCTCTGAAGGATCAGTCCTCAATGAGTCCCATTCCAGCTAACGAGCTTCTCTGCAGCTTAAAATACTCTAGTCAGAAGAAAGAGAAATATTTTAGAAAGTGTCTAATTGGAGCTCTCCCAATCACATATTTTTTTCATCAGGAGCCTTTGTATTTCGAGCTTTCGTAAGCCCGGTTATTCTGAGACACAATTTTACCAAGGAAGGAGAGAGTGGTTGTTTTTTTCTCTTCTAATTTGATTGTACTCCTTCATCCTCTTAGTTGCATGTTATCGAGTGTACCAGACCAAAACCATTCACATGTTCATATTTACATGGGGAAAGATTTACTTGAAAAGGGTTCTTGTAGGGACACCTGGGTGGCTCAGACGGTTAAGTGTCTCCAACTCTTGGATTCGGCTCAGGTCGTGATCTCATGGATTCATGAGTTCGAGCCCCACATTGGGCTCCAGTCTGACAGTGCAGAGCCTGCTTGGGATTCTCTCCCCCCCTTTCTCTCTCTCTCTCTCACTCTCTCTCTCCCCTCCCTACCCCCAGGGTGCTGTCTCTGTCTCTCTCAAAATAAATCAATTTTTAAAAAAGGTTGTTTTAATGCATTCTCACTATCAAAATTAAGGCAATACCTCCTGCAAGAGGGTGGGAAATGTGGCCACTATTTCCCTGTAAAACCCAATGCGACGTTGGCCAAGTGGCGGGCACTCGATGAGCGTGGGCCTGCGGCCGGGCCTGGGGACCAGGTCTGGGACGAGCCCCCGGCCGGGACAGCTGGTCCCCGAGGCTACTCCCTCATCTGTCATCTGTGTCATTACCGGCTTGGCCAGCAGCCCGTTCAGCTTACATGCGTGATGATTCTATCCCACCGGTTCCCGAGGGGGAGGAGAAATGACTTCAAAAGCAGCTGAAGAAGAAAACAAGCAAACCCCGCCAGACCTCCTCTGGGGGAGGATTACTATTCCTATTTTGGATGCTGTCCCTAAAATCCCTACCCGTGGCCGGCCAGTAAAGCGCTTCCCGGTGAGCACACGCCCCATCCCTGGACCGCTGGCGGGGAAAACGCACAGCGCTGCCTCCACCTGCGTTTTCTATGCCGCGTGTCAGAGACGAGGCCCCTGTAACGATTCCGCTTTTGCAACAGGCCCCGGATAACCAGAAGGGGTGGCATTCACGCGTCCTCGAGGCGCGATCATCAGGACGGTTCTGCGGGGAATGAACCACGTGAGCCCCGCGGGGCCCACTTCCGGCCACTGAAAAGAACATTGACGGCGCATGACCGGAAGCTCTCAGGGGGTCCCGACTTGCTGCTGCGAGCCGCTGGGGAGCAAGGAACGGACGTGTCAACTGCGGGATCGGCTGTTGCATTCTGGAGGCTTGACTTCATGCCGATCGTGGATGAAGGAGGCAGAGTCCCCTTCTGGGAGCTGCTGACGGCCACCAGCTAGAAGGCATAAGCCTCGGACTCGGCCGATGCCATCCTCCAACTCGAGACACGATCGGGACCAAGTGGGGCAAAGACAAAGGAGCGGCTGGACTTCATCGTGGTGAAGGCCGCTGTTCTCCCGAGTGCGGGGGGCAGTGGCCCGTCCGGCTGTCTGTCGGTGCCCTGGGTTGCATCCTGACCGATTCCCTGGCGTATTGTTTTACAGGAGCAGGTTAGGACTCGAACTAGCGATCGCTTTCACTTATGAACCATTTAATGATCTGCTCACAAACCCTTTTCTTCCTGCCCCCGAGTTGGGGACCCTGGATTTAGAAACTGTCGGACCCCCGGGGTGAGGGCTGCTTGCTTCCACCCGCAAACGCAACAGTGCTCCCCCTGCATTGAAGCCCCGACTGCCTCCTGGGATACCAGTCACTGCAAATCACTGGGTAAGTTGGGGGGGAAAGGGTTATGGGATGGGCAGGAGGAATTCATCCCGATTATCAAGGCATCCTGTGTCTTGCCTCCCTACATTCTACATCTGGTTAATATTAAGGTCTCAGATTCCTCTGAAATGAAAGTCTGGGTCACGATAGCGGGGAAAGAAGCCAACGAGCTGAGTGCTGCCTGAGAGCAAAGCAAAGCGTGCAGAGAGCAGAGAGTGGCCGAAGGGCGTCACGATGCCAGGACTTTGCCGAAGTACATGCTGACACTGAATTTCCTTCCACGCTCCGGAGCTAACTTCCCTTCCCCCTCCCTTGCTTTGCGAAATGTTCATGTAGACTTCCTTATGGATGGGTACATTCACTGTTACTCTGTGGGTTTCAGAAGAGGGAGCTGTGCCTGTGACCATCTTGGAGGAGAGAACTGGGTGGGGCCCAGCGACCCTAGCCCTGGGACAGGAAGCAGAGACTGGAGACTTCCTGCTTTTGGTAAGTCAGTGCGGCACTCTTTACCGTTCAGAAGATAACTACACTGTTAACCCCCAACGTTTGAAGTGTCTCTAATTCTGTCTATAAGAATGCGTATGAATTTTGGGAGGCTGTGCCTGTTCTTTTTGGACTGTTCGGTACCCACCCACCGGCCTGGCTCTGACGAATGTCCCCAGATGTGTTCTCCTAAGGAGAGGCACCGTGCTACCTGCTGCAGAGAAAGTCAGGATATGTGAGTAGGATCCCGGAGCCCCCATGAGCTGAGCCAGTGAGACTCTGGGGCAAAGATGAATCCATACACTCCTCCCAGCAAGAGGGACCACCTCCTAGGCCTAGGGTGTGAAATAGTTCCGCCACAAGGTATATTTCCATATCTTTATAAATTCTAGAGGAACACAGGTTTATGAGAAGCCACGAAACGGAAGCAGTTCTCAGAACTACGTCCCGGGATGGAAAGATACAAGCCTAACCCAGTTGTAAATTCAGACTCAGTTCTGAAAGATGCTTACGATTCAGATACGGAAGATGTTCTGAGGGTTTTCTGTCAAACCCTCGGGGAAACATGAATTCCATATTCTTTGAAGGAGGATGAGAAAAAGACAGCACGCGGACGCGTTCCAAATTTTGAAATTTTAACTGCAACTAAATGTGAACATGGATCATATGCTTCCCTCCAAACAGACTACATTTAATTGAGAGTAGGAACTCAAAGTCTGTTCCAAGAAGGATGGAGCCTATTTAGAGAAATCAAGAAGGTCACTTTATTTTATTTTATTTTAGTCCTTAGTCTCTTACCTACCAGCTCCTTGGATACTCACAGCATCTTTATACTCATAGGGACATAATATTGACACATTATTATCCCCATTTTGCAGATGAGGAACCGACACGCCGCGAGGTTAAATGACTCCAAAGTCGCACACCTGGTGTCAAAGATAATTGTCAGAGTGAACCTCTTAGCGCCATTTGACTTTCTAAACTACATGCCTGTACTTTTTTTTTTTTTGTAACTAAAATTTTTAAAAATTCCACTTGAAGATAGACTTATTTCCTCCCATTATATGTTTCTGGGTCTAACAGTTGCAATATTAGGCTTGCAAACATTGATGCAAAATTAGATCCAAAGATGATATGCCACGTTTTAAATTCACGTGTATAATATCAGTCACAGGCTTTGAGAAGTGACCTTTTTGTTAACCAGAACTCCTTGCATTAAATTCTATTCAGGAATCACAGCCTATTGTCTTAATGCATCTTTAAATAGAATTACCAGAGTGGCTGGGCATACCTATGCTTGAAACATTATTTGTCTAATTGCTTCTGCCTAATTAAGAGGTACATATTACGACAGATTTCAAATTGATTTCAAATTAAGTAAGATCTCGGAAAACGAGGACTAACGTAAACTGAATAAATTTGCTTCTTGTTTTTGCTCTTTCCTTTTTTTTTCCCCTTTTCTTTTCCTTTGAGGAATTTCATATCTGTTTTTTCAGAGGAAATCAGGAAACCATATACATGTTAAATAAAGGTCTATCGGGGCGCCTGGGTGGCGCAGTCGGTTAAGCGTCCGACTTCAGCCAGGTCACGATCTCGCGGTCCGTGAGTTCGAGCCCCGCGTCGGGCTCTGGGCTGATGGCTCAGAGCCTGGAGCCTGTTTCCGATTCTGTGTCTCCCTCTCTCTCTGCCCCTCGCCCGTTCATGCTCTGTCTCTCTCTGTCCCAAAAATAAATAAACGATGGAAAAAAAAATTAAAAAAAAAATAAAATAAAAAAATAAAGGTCTATCCAGATCATAAGATCTACGCTTCAGGTGAAAAAGGCTTTATAAATAATCTTTCTTTTTTTGCAATGTTTGTAATAATTCAGGTCATTCCTTCTGGCCAGTCGTATCATCTAGATAAAAAAAAAAATTGCCCAATCTTTGGTATTAACTTAGTACTTACGGAATATTACATAATGCAGTGCAGTCCAATTTATGGGATGAAACACAAATTTAAATAATTGAATATGGTTTATTTCACCTGTATTTCTTCTACACAGATACGCATACATGTTAAGAGTTGAGCCTTATTGACTTTACATGGACATATCTTTTTACTGAGTCTGATGACTAAAATAAAGGTTCAGAAATGGATTTTGGCTAACAAGTGCCATACATATATTATGAAAATACTTTCATTCTATTCTCTGAAACATTACGTACACATCTTTTGCCTGGAGATACTTCCTATGTGAGTCAACGTTCTTAAAATATATGCTAATAGGTAATGGTCAATGTGCTACAAACATCATTGAGTTAGCATTGAGGTAACCTTCCAGTTACGTCCTTGCAGTTTTCATAGATTATAAGATATAAAACACTGTATTTTGCCCCATTTAGACTTTCCATGCACAAGCACTGTCAGTTTTAGCCTGCAGTGTTTCTTCTAACATGTCCACACACACAAAAATAATAATAATAAAGTAGGCGCCTATATGCAGAAATTTCTCCAACCCTTCCAGAACGTAAATAATTGATCTATATGCATATGTAATAAGAAAGCTTTAAGAAAGGTGCCTTTGAAATTCAATTGCTTATCCAAATGTTTCTGGAGTAATACATTTGGAGACTATGTCTAGAATTTATAACGGCACAGGTTTTTATTGTCAGGTGGTTAAATGCCCTCGTCATAAAGTTACAGTGAAGTCACACCTGCAGAATGTACATGGGAGAGGTGTCACAAATGGGTGTCCTCTCCTTGTGACATTACTACCACTGTCTCTTTTAGTCTCTTAAATTCAAACAGGTAATTGACCGATACCCTCAAACCATCTATATGGGACTCCTCAAGTTTAGATCCAGTCCCCCAGGATCTAAGATTTAATCCCCAACACGAGGGTGGGGGTGTCCTACAAGGCTGAAAAGTACACTGACATGCGATCTTCATTTGGTGAGATGAGAGTGAGCTTGGGCTGGAAACTATGGTAGAAAGCATATGAATCACCTCGAAATACCAGCTGTCTAAACATCCCTATTACGTTAGATTCCCAGGTTAAAATTAAGAACTCAGGAAACAACAGGCGTTGGTGAGGATGCGGAGAAAGGGGAACCCTTTTGCACTGCTGGTGGGAAGGCAAACTGGTGCAGCCACCCTGGAGAACAGTATGGAGGTTCCTCAAAAAATTAAAAATAGATGGGGCGCCTGGGTGGCTCAGTCGGTTGAGCGTCCGACTTCAGCTCAGGTCATGATCTCGCGGTCTGTGGGTTCGAGCCCCGCGTCGGGCTCTGTGCTGACAGCTCGGAGCCTGGAGCCTGCTTCGGATTCTGTGTCTCCTTCTCTCTCTGCCCCCCCCCCCCCCCCCGCACTCACGCTTTGTTTCTCTGTCTCTCAAAAATGAATAAATGTTTTAAAAAATTAAGAAAAATTAAAAATAGAGTTACCCTATGACCCAGCAATTGCACTACTAGGTATTTATCAAAAGGATACAAAAATGCTAGTTCGAAGGGACACAATGTACCCTAATGTTTATAGCAGCGCTATCAACAATAGCCAAACTATGGAAAGAGCCCAAATGTCCATAGACTGATGAATGGATAAAGAAGATATATGTATATGTGTGTGTGTGTGTGTGTGTGTGTGTGTGTGTGTGTGTGAAATGGAATATTACTCAGTCACCAAAAAGAATGAAATCTTGCATTTGCAGTGATATGGATGGAACTAGAATGTATTATGCTAAGCGAAATAAGTCAGAGAAAGGCAAATATCATACGATTTCAGTCCTACGTGGAACTTAACAAACACAACAGATGAACACAGGGGACGGGAAGGAAAAATAAGATAAAAACAGAGAGGGAGACAAACCATAAGACACTCTTCAATGCAGAGAACAAACTGGGGGTTGCTGGAGGGAAGGGGGGAGGGGGGAGGGGCTACATGGGGGATGGGCATTGTCTGGATGAGCAGCAGGTGCTGTATGTAAGTGACGAATCACTAAGTTCCATTCCTGAGACCATTATTTCACTATATGTTAACTAACTTGGATTCAAATAAATTAAAAAATAATAAACTAGGAATAGATACGAAAAAAAGTTAGATTCCCACATGATATTTAAAAATAACCAGCAAGTAATCATATTATCAGTTTTAGCTCTGAGAATCTTTTATAAGATAGCCTCAGCCTAAAGTAATCACGCTCATTCAATTTCAGTCACGTAAGAGAATGCAGTTCTGTGCAAATTGTCAGATACACACCCCAAAATTAAACAACCACATAAAGTAATTGGGAGAATTCATTTTCCAAACCTTCTTCCTCTCTCTGTTGCTCTCACGTTTCTTCTTTCTAATATCTAATCTCTCTTCTCGGCAAGTCCTCCACAGTAAGACAAAGCTTATTTTGTGAATCCCTGTAATCTGAACGATCATCTCCTTTTTCATTCTTCCCATTGCTTCTGATGACAAAGCCACCGCTGTTACTGAGCTGATGGCAATAATGGATGTTTGTGCTGGCTCTATCTTTTGTACTCCCTTCTTTGAAGGGGGGCCCTGGGCTGAGCTGGTAGCCTGTTGAAGGAGGATGTGCTCTCTGCCCGAGTGTGGGGGGGGGGTGGGGATACAGTAATTGTTTCTCTTCAAAAACAAATGCTCAAAACTTCACCCCAAATTAACATTGTAAACAATTTCCACATCATCAATAATGACATTTGAAAATCTGGTTCTAACAGTCCGGGGAAGGAAAGGGAAGGAGAGGAAGGAAAATGTTTTAAGGGCTCTTGCCTCTTACACCTGTGATTCTCGAAACCTTCACCGAAATCTGTAAAACATTGATGTTCACTCTGGAGTTTTATACTTTTAAACATTATTGACTTTCTGGTAAGAAGGCAGATGTTAAGACCTTAGAACGTGCACTGTGGCAAGAGGCAAACTATTAAATGCTGTTCGTTGAACTTTGTAACATAGATCTAGGACTTTCAATTTATTTTACCAGCTGTATTGAGGTATAATTCACATATCGCCCAGTGTACCACTTACAGTGCACAATTCGGTAGTTTCTGGCACATTCACAGAGTTTGCAACCAACCCCCCCCCCGTTAATTTCAGGACATTTTCATCACCCCAGAAAGGAATCCGGTACCCTTGGGTGGTCACCCTACCATCTCAAGACCCGAGCCTAAGCCCCCACTAATTCACTTTGTTCAAGCCTCTGAAACCTTCATGAATCAGCACTTTGATATAAATCTCCAGCTCTCTGCCACTATTATTTGAATTTAAGAATTTTATTTTTTGAGCAGTTTTGGGTTTATAGAAATATTGAGCAGAATGGACAGACTTCCCATACACTCACTTCAGCCTTGCAACACCCTCGTCCCCTTTTCTCTGTTACTGACGTGTTGTATTAGTGGTACGTCTGTTACAATTGATGAGTCAATACTGAAACACAATGTTAATTGAAATTTACATCAGGGTTCACTCTTTGTGTTGTACATTCTATGGGTTTTGACAAATGTATAACGTCATGTATTCACCATTGCAGTCTCATACAGCGTAGTTTCTTTTTAAAAAAAAAAGTTTATTTATTTATTTTGAAAGGGAGAGAGATTGAGAGAGAGAGAGAGAGAGAGAGAGAGAGAGCAGGGAAAAGGCAGAGGGAGAGAGAGAGAATCCCAACCAGGCTCTAGGCTGCCAGTGAAAAGCCCGACTTCAGGCTCGAACCCATGGACCGTGAGATCATGACCAGAGCTGACCACCAAGACTCGGATGCTTAACCCACCGAGTCAGCCAGGCGCCCCCAGAGTAGTTTGACTGTCCTAAAAATTCTTGCAATCTATCTGTTCATCCCTCCTTCCCTTGCTCTTAGCCCCTGGAAACCACTGATCTTTTTACTGTCTTCATAGTTTTGCTTTTTTCTGCAATGCCATATGGCTGGAAGAATATAATATGTAGCCTTTTCAGACAGGCTTCTTACACTTAGCAATATGCTTTTAGGGTTCCTCTGTCTTTTTTTTTCTCACTTGATAGCTCTTTTTTTTTTTTTTTATTATTGTGGAATAGGATTCTGTTGTCTGAATATAACACATTGGTTTATCCATTCATCTACGGAAGGTACATACAGAGGAGTGTGATTGGTGGATCGTATAATTGGAATATGTTTAATTTTGTAAGAAACTGACACACTGTCTTCCAAAGTGGCTGTACCATTTCGGGGCGCCTGGGTGGCTCAGTCGATTAAGCGTCTGGCTTCGGCTCAGGTCATGATCTCACGGTCCGTGAGTTCGAGTCCCGCGTCGGGCTCTGCGCTGACAGCTCAGAGCCTGGAACCTGTTCTGGATTCTGTGGTCTCCCTCTCTCTCTGACCCTCCCCCATTCATGCTCTGTCTCTCTCTGTCTCAAAAATAAAAAAATTAAAAAAAAAAAAACACACGTCAAAGTGGCTGTACCATTTTGCATTCCCACTAGTCTGTGGTTTCCCGGAAGTTTTTAATTTAGTGAAATCCAAGTTATCAATTTTTTTCATTCGAGAATTGTGCTTTTAGTATTGTGTCTAAAGAAGTCATTGCCCGGCCCTGGGTGACCTAGATTTTTCTCCTCTGTTAAAGAGCTTTGTGTGTGTGATCCTTTTTGAGTTAATTTTTGTGAAAGGCAGAATTGCCTTTGCTCCTTTGTCAAAGATCAGTTGACTGTATTTGTATGGTTCTATTTCTGGGCTCTCTATTCAGTTCCATTGATCTATTTGTCTCTTCTTTTGCCAATATCACATGGCCTTAATGACTGTAATTTTATAGTAAGTGTTGATGATGGGTGGTGGCAAGCCTCCAGCCTTGTTCTTCTCCCTCACTATTATGTTGGCTACTCTGTTTTTTTATGAACTTTGGAATACGTTTGTCAATATCCAGAAAATAACTTGCCGGGGT
This sequence comes from Herpailurus yagouaroundi, assembly GCF_014898765.1. Lineage (NCBI taxonomy): Eukaryota > Metazoa > Chordata > Mammalia > Carnivora > Felidae > Herpailurus > Herpailurus yagouaroundi. The sequence goes on along the minus strand of NW_024412430.1, from coordinate 18,150,421 downwards.
CTTGATTTGGATTCATTGAGTCGGTAGATCAAGTTGGGAAGATATGACACCTTAACAATTTTTGATCTTCCTATAAAAGGAGAATGAACTCTCTCTCCATGTATTTAAACACCCTTTTGTGCCTTTGTCAGAGGTGTGTGGCTTTTAATCATGTATATCTTGTACCTAGTTTGTTAGATTTATGCCCAGCTATTTCATTCTTTTGGTGCTAATGTAAATGATACCTTGTTTTTAATTTAAAGCCCAAGTATACAATGCTGGTATATAGGAAAGCAATCAACTTTTGTATGTGAAAATATATCCTGCAATCTTGCCGTAAGTGTTTTTGGGTTACCAGAATTTTTTGTTGATTCTATAAGATTTTCTGCATAGATGATCTTGTCATCTGGGAACGAAGACAGTTTATTTCTCCCCTTCCAATCTATTTACGTTTTATGCCCTTTTCTTTCTAGTTGTATTGGCTGTGACTTCCAGACAAGGTTGAAAAGGAGGGGCGACAGGGGAGGTGGTTGCCTTGTCCCTGACCTTAGCGGGAGGCCTCTAGTTTGTTACCAGTAAGGATTATGTTTGATGCGGACTTTTGGTAAATGCTCGTTACCGAATTCAATAGTTCTCTCTATTTCTACGTTGCTGCAAGTTTTCGCCGTGAATAAATGATGCGTTTTGTCAGATTCTCTTTCTGCATCTTCTGATGTGATCATATCGTTTTTCTACTTTAGCCTGTTGAGATGACAAATTTCACTAATTGGCTTTCTAACATTGAACCAGTCTTGCATACCTGGAATAAATCCCTCTTGGGCCTGGTATAGAATTCTTTTCATATCTTGTTGGATATGATTTGCTACTAGTTTATTGAGGACTTTGGTGTCCATATCCATTAAAGATATCTGTCCGAATTTTTCTTGTGTTGTAAGACTTTATATATCTATTTTTTTAAAAGAAAGAGAGAGCGAGGGGCACCTGGGTGGCTCAGTCGGTTAAGCGTCCGACTTCGGCTCAGGTCATGATCTCGCGGTCCATGAGTTTGAACCCCACGTCGGGCTCTGTGCTGACAGCTCAGAGCCTGGAGCCTACTTCCGATTCTGTGTCTCCCTCTCTCTCTGACCCTCCCTGGTTCATGCTCTGTCTCTCTCTGTCTCAAAAATAAATAAACATTAAAAAAAAAAAAAGAGAGAGTGCACATGTGGGTACAAGTGGGGGAGGGGCAGAGGGAGAGGAACAGAGAGAATCTTCAGCAGGCTCCACACTCAGCGCAGGGCCCGATGCAGGACTCAATCTCATGACCCTGGGATCACGACCTGAGCCAAAGTCAAGTGTTGAGCGCTTAACCGACTGAGCCACGCAGGCACCCCTCTGTGTTTTTGATACTAGGGTGATACTGACCTCATAAAATGTATTAAGACGTATGCATTTTTGTTCTATGTTTTTGGAAAAGATTTTAGAAAATAAGCGTAATTTTTTCCCCTAAAATGTTTGGTAAAATTCACCAACGAACCCATCTGGCCCTCGTGTTTTCTGTTTGTCAGATACTAAGTATTGATTCAAATTCTTTAATAGATAGAGGGCTAGACAGACTGTCCATTTCCCCGTGTGACCTTTGGTGCTGGAGCAAATGGATATCGCCATGCAAGAAAGAGATGTAGACAAAAACTTCACACCTTTCACATATATTGACTCATGGGGGTGCCTGGGGGGCTCAGTTAAACACCCGACTCTTGATTCAGCTCAGGTCATGATCTCATGGTGTGTGGGATCAAGCCCCGCATGGGGCTCTGCGCTGACAGTGTGGAGCCTGCTTAGGATTCCTTCTCTCTTCTTTCTCTCTGCCCCTCCTTGCTCTCTCTCTCTCTCTCTCTCTCTCTCTCGCTCTCAAAAATAAATAAATAAATAAATATTTTAAAAAACAGATCCAAGAATTCAATATAAAATGCAATGGAACTTTACGAAAATTAAGTACTCCTGCTCTGAGAAAGACACTGTTAATAGAATGAAAAGTCAAGCCATAGTCTGGGAAAAAATATTTGCGAAAACATGTGCCCGATAAAGGGTTGATATCCAAAATATAGGAAGAATCTTTTTTTTACAACATTTAAAAAAATTTATTTATTTGTTTTCAAAGGGAGAGAGAGTGAGCATAAGCAGAGGAGGGGCAGAGAGAGAGAGAGAGAGAGAGAGAGTGAGCATGAGCAGGACAGGCACAGAGAGAGAGAGGGAGAGAGAGAATCCCAAGCAGGCTCCCCACTGTCAGCACAGACGGCGGGCTCCAACTCATAAACCATGAGGTCACGACCTGAGCCGGAAACCAAGACTTGGATGCCTAACCGTCTGAGGCACGCCGGTGCCCCCCAAATATACAAACAATCTTTAACCCTCAACAACCAATTAAAACTGGGCGAAAAAAAAATCTGAAGAGACACCTCACTAGAGAAGATACACAGATGACAAATAAGCTTATGACAAGATGCTTAACATCGTATGTCACTAGGGGATTGTAAATTAAATCAGCGGTGAGATGTCACCACACGCCTAACAGAATTATGTAAAATCCAGAACCCTGATAATACCACACGTTCTTGCGGAGCAAGAACGCTCACTTACGGCTGGTGGGAATGCAAAATGGCGCCACCTCTAGGGAAGACAGTTTGGCAATTTCTTACAAAATCCACATACGCTTACCATATCATCCACCAATTGTACCCAAAGGTGTGGAAGGCTTCTGTTGCACAAAACCTGCACGTGAATGCTTATAACAGCTTTGTTTTATACTTGTCAAACTCAGAAGCAGTCGCGACGTCCTCCGTGGGTCAGTGGACACATACATATCCAGGCGATGGAATGTGAGTCAGCAGACTAAAGACGTGAGCTGGTAGGTCACAAAAACACACGGAGGAGGAAACTTAAAAGCATATCACAAAGTATGAGAAACAATCTGAAGAGGCCCCGTACCGAATGATTTCAACTCTAGGGCATTCTGGGAAAAGCTGGTGGAAGAATCAGTGGTTGCAGGGGTGAGGCATAGGGGCTGGAAGGCAATGGAAGTATCCTGTGTCTGTCATGGTGGACGTGTGTCAAGCCTGTAGAATACACAACACAAAGAATGAACCCTACTGTCAACCATGGCAACAATAATGTGTTAATACTGGTTCATCAGGTGCAATAAATGTGTTCTCTCTCTCTCTCTCTATATATAAGTATATATATATGTATGTGTATATATATATATGTATATATATATGTATGTGCATATATATATGTATATATGTATATACATGCTATTTCTTGTATATATATTTTCTACGTAGAAAAATAGACAATAAGCTAAAGACTTGTTTTTTTTTGGAGAAGGAAACTGGTGATAAGAGCTACGAAAAGTGTCTTACTGCCTTGCACATTGGCAAATGTGTTCATTGCCCAAAATGGTACAATCTTAGATTGATGGAACTTCATTGGATTCTTGAAATTCTAGAGTGTCACTCTATTTCTGAAAAATAAAAAAAATACATGCATATATATTATATGATAATTGTAGAAATAGATACCAAACTGGTATTTATAATTAAAGTTTTGAATGTAATATAACAAGCTGTTCTTTGGGGGAGCCTGGGTGGCTCAGTCAGTTAAGCGTCTGACTATGGATTTCGGCTCAAGTCATGATCTCAGTGTTGTGAGATCGAGCCCCCCGTTGGGAGTGGAGTCTGCTTGGGCTTCTCTCTCTCCCTGTCTCTCTGCCTCTCCCCCATTCATGCACGCATGTGCTCGCGCAGTCTCTCTCTCTCTCTCTCTCTCTCTCTCTCTCTCTCTCTCACTCTCTCACTCTTATGAATAAATAACCTTCGGAAAAACAGCTTTTCTTTGAATTGTTTCTACATGAGGTAAAGCAGTGTTTTTCTGTTCGTTTAATTAAAACTATCTCCGTAGTTTGAAAATATTTTTTAGTATCACTAGCCTTTGAAAGCCAACCAATTCCATATTAACTTTTATTAATTTAAATAATACTGATTCCTAATATCATATTTACAGAGGAGTGACCATTCATATTTTCACATGTGAGGAAGGACTTTCTTCGGGAAGACACCCTGTTAACCATGGATCTTAATCAACAAAATAATTCATATTTATTAATAATCTATAGTTAACTGACTGTTACACTGAAGATACTGACATTATGATCAATAAGTTTAGCTTTGGAAGAAAGAATAGCTTCAAAATAATGAAAAAAAATCTATATTCTGGTCTTCAATATCCATATGATGAATTAGACAAATTTGAGGGTGTAACTCCTAAAATCTCACCCTTGTACTCTGACTTATGCCTCACTTTTATGCAATTTATCCTCACATCCAGTAATGCAGAATTTCTTTTTTAAAAAAATTTTTTAATGTTTTATTTATTTTTGAGACAGAGAGACAGAGCATGAGCAGGGGAGGGGCAGAGAGAGAGGGAGGCACAGAATCCGAAGCAGGCTCCAGGCTCCGAGCTGTCGGCACAGAGCCCGACGCGGGGCTGGAACCCACAAACCGCGAGATCATGACCTGCGCTGAAGTCAGACGCTTAACCGACTGAGCCACCCAGGCGCCCCCAGAATTTCTTTGTAAGAAACCTAACACTGAAGTAAAACTGTTCCTTTTACTGTTATCTTGCTTTGGTTCCGAGAAATCTATTATGGCAAAGTAACAGCTTTTTCATTTATGCACTCTCTTGATTTTTTGGTTGCTTTATGTGTTTCGTGAGTGTGAAATAATGGAATAAGGACACGGTGCAAACAGTCATTGTCGGCAAGTGTGGGTGGGACAGTGCGTGAGGCCGAGCTGCTGAGCTGCAGGAGAAAGCTGTTCCCCTGAAGTCACTGTGGGGTTTGGGACTGGCTGCTCGCAGAGGCTCACCTGGTTTGGGGCCGTCCAAAGTACATCGCTCAGGCACAAAGACTTCTGAAGTTCACCTGACCCTACAGAATATGAGGGTCATAGGCAATAGGGCACACACTTTCTGCTGTATTTTTCTCACCTTGGAAGAGAGAATACTTCATTGAGAGTCTCTCCAGAGCCCTGGATTCCTAAACCCATTCGGCATTAACCGAGGGGCGGGTCTCTGAGAGAAGGAAAGGCCGTGCAAACTAAGATTTAATCCAGGACCCCTACAAAGCTACAGAATTTATACCGGTTTTCTTCACTTTAGTTTTAACTTTTTTTCAATGTTTGTTTATATTTGAGAGAGAGAGAGACAGAGCACGAGCTGGGGAGGAGCAGAGAGAGAGGGAAACACGGAATCTGAAGCAGGCTCCGGGCTCTGAGCTGTTAGCACAGGGCCTGGCATGGGGCTTGAACTCAGGAATTGAGAGATCATGACGTGAGCCGAAGTTGGAGCTTAACCCACTGAGCCCCCTGGGCGCCCCATCTTCACTTTAGTTTTGGAAGAGCCATGTAAAATAGGTACTTCAGAGTTGAAAATACTAAGATTGAAAAAACAGAGTTTGTAGAAATAGAGTATGTGATTAATACATGTATATCAATAGCATTTCTATACAGCAGTAAGGATGAGAACACATGGTGTTTTGAGTGATCCACCATTTACAACTAAAATTAGCTCCTGCTGGGGGGCGCCTGGGGGGCTCAGCTGGTTAAGCGTCTGACTCTCGTTTTCAGTTTAGGTCACGATCTTGTGGTTTGTGAGTTCGAGCCCTGTGTTGGGCACCGCGGTGGTTGTCATTATCTCTTATCTCTCTCCCTCTCTCTCTCTGCCCCTCCCCCACTTGTGCTTTCTCTCTCTCTCTCTCTCTCTCTCTCTCTCTCTCAAAATAAATAAAAAATAAACTTAAAATAAAAGAAAGCACCTGGGAAGAAGTCCAGCAATACTGTGCCACCCACCTTGAATGTGGAAAACAGTAAAAAATTGAGTGAAATATGTGTAAAACTTAACGGTGAAGGTAAGCCCATGCTCACAGATACGAAGTCTTATGTTTTTATGATGTCAGTTCTCCTAATGTGATCTGTGGGTTTGGGGCAACTTCAAGAAAATTTTGTAGAATTTTTCAAATAACTTGGTAATAAGATTGCAAAACGGATATGGAAATAAAAAGACAAAGTAGGGAAGGAAGTTCTGCAGGAAAAAAAACCCTGATGAACATGCAAGCAACAAAAGCAAAGATCAGACAATATTGAAAACAAAAAACCAACCAACCACAACGACCCTGAGGAAATCCTGCCTCTTGTAACGATGCGCATAGACCTTGGGGGCATTATGCTAAGTGCAATAAGTCAGCGCAGAAAGGCAAACACTGTATGATTTACTGTTCATGTGGAATCTAAAAAAAATCAGAGCCACAGAAACAGCAGAATGGTGGTTTGCAGATGTGGGGGGGGGGGAATGGGGGGGGATGTCGGTCAAAGGGTACAACTTTTTGTTGTCGCTTTCACTGTTTTTTATTTTTATTTTTGAGAGAGTGAGAGCAGAAGAGGGGCGGGGGGGGGGGGGGGGCGTGTCAGAGGATCCGAAGCAGGCTCCCCTGTGCTGACAGCAGAGAGCCCCACGCAGGGCTCAAACTCACGAACCGTGAGATCTTGCCCTGAGCTGAAGTTGGACGCTTAACCCACTGAGTCGACCAAGGGCCCCGATCAGCATTTATTGACCTATTTACTGTGTGAATCCTTCCAGTATGTTTTGGGTTTCCAGTTGGGCCAAATTGTGGACTTCTGTATTAGTTCTTTTGTTTCTTCCCTCTGCGTCCAGGTTTCTTTCTTTTTCTCCTTCTCTCTTTTCTCCCCCTCTCCCCCTTCCTTCTTTTTTTCTCTTCCCACTCCCTCCTTTCTCTCTACCTTCCTCCCCCCTCCCCTCCCCTTTCTTCCTCCCTTTCTTTCCTTCCTTCCTTCCTTCCTTCCTTCCTTTTCTTTCTTTCTTTCTTTCTTTCCTTCTTTTTTCTTTCTTTCTTTCTTTCTTTCTTTCCTTCTTCTTTCTTTCTTTCTTTCTTTCTTTCTTTCTTTCTTTCCTTCTTCTTTCTTTCTTTCTTTCTTTCCTTCTTCTTTCTTTCTTTCTTTCTTTCTTTCTTCCTTTCTTTCTTTCTTTCTTTCCATGCTTCAGGGCATAAACCGTGCTTCTTATAAGTTTCTTCCTCCAGAGACCCTCAAATCAGTGTCACACCATGACAATGGTGTCATGAACTCCTATGCTGTACCACATGGGGTGCCATGAGTGTTTTTCCTCTAACCCTGAGGATCAGGATTAGACACAGCCAATAGCAGGAAAGGGAAGGACCTAGTGAAGCCACTGGCTTCTGGGAGTGTTGCAATTGCCACCTCCAGTCCGGGCTCAGGACCGTGACTCCTGTCCCCAAGTGTCTGTTGAAAGCTCTGACTTCTTTCAGTTAAATCTGTAACAGAGGCTCGGGAGGACTCAGCAAAGGCAGGACAAACCAGTACTGCCCTAAGGGAAACGTTGCCAGCGAGCAGCGGCTCTGGGCAAAAAGCACGCTCGCCGGGAGGCAACCGAGCCGCTCAGCATAGCCGGACAAGAGGGTAAAGCCCCCAAGCGGCGGTGAGCGCTGTCTAAGTATTCTGTTGCAGCGTGGACTGTGTTCAGTCATCTGCAGAAACGGGATTGATTTCCACCCAAAGTTTGGTTCTGTTGTCAAAAATGATGACACACACACACACACACACACACACACACCACCACCACCCCCAAGAGGGTATGAAAAGGTTTATATTTCTATGTGAGACTTTCGGGGGAAAGCAAGGAAGACTTCCCAAGCTGGTCCAAAACCGGCTTGGAGGTTTTATGATGGGTAGGGCTCGGGGCTGGGGTTCAGATGGAGATCCTAGCTCGTGGCCCAGATCTCTCACCCGCACCAAAGGAGGGGAACTGGCATGTCTTATCGACTTGTCCAGATAGGGGCACAGAGGGGAAGATGCACGAGTGAGACGTGAAAGCCTCAAACGTCAAAAAACGGGGCCAGACTCTTTATTACACCTTTGACGCTAACGATTCCTAGGTATGCAAGAAAAACGAAGAGATATAAAGGAAGGTTTGCGATAAGAAAAAGAGTGACATCACCCGAATGCCTGAATGCACATGGATCATCAGATTGTAGATATCCTCACGATGGATATTGACACACCTGTGAAAATAAATGTGCTACGGTTCTGCAGGACGATGCGGAGAGAACATAATAAAATATTGCTGAGTGAAAAAAAGTCAGACAACATTCATTGTAATATCCTTTTTAGAGAGTTCAAGAGCAAACACAGTCAAAGAATAAGCGTTGGGAAACATCGTCATCGAAAAGCCGCGCCTGCTGCCTGACCTGTGAGCTGGACCCTGGCAGTCGGAGGCTCCTCACCCCTCTCCGCCCTTGGAATGTGGGTTCTGCTTGCCTTTCCCACTCCCAGAGGCTCCAAGGACATGGCCTTGAGACAGTGATGTGGTGTTGAGAACACCTGCATTGTATATGTGACTGATCCCAGTGAGGGTCCCTTTGTAAATGTTTAAGATTTGGGGATCCATTCAGCCACTTCTTTTTTTTAATGTTTATTTATTTTTGAGAGAGAGAGAGAGAGAGAGAGAGAGAGAGAGAGAGAGGCAGAGGGAGAGGGAGACACAGAATCCAAAGGAGGCTCCAGGCTCTAAGCTGTCAGCCACAGGGCTTGAACCCACGAACCATGAGATCATGACCTGAGCTGAAGTCGGACGCTTAACCAGGTGAGCCACCCAGGTGCCCCCATTCATCCCACTTCTGCCCAAGACCCGCCTTGTATGTAAGTTCCCTTTGCTTTTTAAAGCTGCCACCTTCCAACTAGAGTAACTTGCCTCTTTCTTTGGTTTCTCCCTGCCCTCTCTGTACAGGAGTCAGGCTCAGATTCACCAGCTCCCAGGAGAGTTACGAACCAACAATAAGTTATTTAGACGGTGTCTCTATTGATAAAAGGGGGGCATTATGAGGGAAAAATACACTGACAGCTATTTTGCTTTTGGGGTTCTGGGTAGCATCACAAGTATTTGTTACCTTTATTATTTTTATATGAATATTAAAATTTTTAAATATTTATTTTGAGAGAGAGAGAGAGAAAGAGACAGAGAGTGAGCATGTAGAGGGAGGGGCAGAGAAAGAGGAGAGAGAGAGAACCCCAACCAAGCTCTGAGCCGTCAGCACAGAGCCCGACGAGGAGCTCGATCCCGTGAACCACTAGATCACGACCTGAGCCAAAACCGAGAGTCGAACGCTCAACCAACTGAGCCGCCCAGGTGCCCCTGTGTGAATATTTTAACACTCATTGAAATATAATTTGTTAACAAATCTATTCAAATAAATAAAATCAAGTTAATAAAATCAGGCCAACACATGAACCAATGATCAGTGGGATTAGAGGTGAACAGAAAGTATGTGTTCAATCAAGGGAAAATCTAGATTGTTCTCCGTGCTTAAAATTCTTCCAATAAAAAGGAAGCTAAGTTTCCAAGAGTTTCACCTGGCGATTGTGAGCAGCACAGGCAGAATGGGACCGGGAGTCTGTAGGGCTCAGACTGGCTCTCCCAGACTCCTCCCTGCTCAGGGGCCCTGGTAGCGCCCTTGACCTCCTCTGCAAAGCCTCTCTCCAATGTTGGCGCCATATGCATTTTTACAATGTTTGGTTTTATTTTCCAGGATGGCGGGGGCACAGCTTAAACCCCTGTAGTTATGATCTGTTCACCTGTCACGAATCTGGTCCCAGGACATGCGGTAGGCAGGATCTCCCGGAGCTCCTGGCAGTTACCAGAATCCCCCCAAACCACTGCTGGGGGACAGGGCAGCGCTCAGACGGAGTCGCAAAGGAACCCCTTTTAGAGGTGCAATCCACAATCGAGTACTGACAGCAGGCTTTTTATTCACAGTCTTAGCCTAATTCTGTATAAAGGACGGGAAAGGAGGATTTTTAACCCCAGGAATCTATGAAGATGGGGACAGGGGGAGTCGGACACCTCCTGTGAATGAAATTGCCTTTCAGTTTCTAGGTTTTGTGGATTTTTATTCGGTCCAATAAAAACACCACCACGAGAATAGCTTTTGTTTTTGTAATTACCATGCTGCTGCCTGTTCCTTACCCACTGCCCCCCCTGCCCCGCCCTTGGTGGGGGGCTCCCTTTGATTGAATGGATACGTTGTAATTACCTCTAAATCCTAAAGCGAAATGCAAGCTTAAAGTGAATCACGTTTTCCTTTTTGTTTTCTTCTGTTAATTTGTCGGTAGGAAAGACAATTACCCTCTAACGACTTTTGAACCCAAAATAATGAATAAATAAAATAAATAGTAATATTTGATTATGTCGCCATTGTGTGCTCAGATTTTTGTACAGGCATCTGAAAAGTCATAATGAGACTTGAGACGCACTTACTCGCTTATTTCAACAGATGTCAATTTACATTTTGGAATATGCTTACTATACTCAGAATATGGCAGATACCATCACAAACACCGAGAATAATTTTGGAATTCTCCCAGAATAATTTATGGAAACATTAAATCTTGCTTCTTCCGCCCACATCGTCCCCCCTCCTCTCTCATTTTATTCTCGCCACCCAGCTCCGTAATTCCTTGCCTGTGGCTCTCCATCGGGCTTCCTCCAAGACGAGAAGCCTGACGCCAGTCTCCAAGAGCGATTCTGGTTTGTTTGAGGGCAAGAGAGAAAGAGGGGCAGGAGACGGCAGTGCCCAGGAAGGTGACAAGGTCTCAAAAGGAGGGTGGCCTTTTGAGGCACCTGCGGGGGCTGCGTGTGGACGGGACTTGCCGGGACCCCGCACAGGGGCCGCTGGAGACTTGGTGTGACCCTGGATCCAGGAGGGACGAGAACGATGAGGGTTTCATCTGCCTGCCGCCCGAGTCTGGAATGTCACCTGAGCGGATTTACCGGAAATAAAAACACGCAAGATGCCGTAACATTTCCTGCACCCCCGAGTTTGGGAAGCTGAGGCCAGCCGACACGTGCTACACAGCTGGTGGTGTTCTACACTCGCAGGTGGTTGTGGCTGTGCACTTCCCCATCCTCAGATTTGCTCACCTCCGCCAGCTTCCCGTGTGTGCCCCCCCCCCCCCCTTGGGGCTGGGAGCACCGACGCCTCCTTATTCAACAACAGTCTAGACTTTCTGTCCCTCCAGCTCAATTCAGCAGCCCACCCCACGTTTTCCTAGGTCACTGGGAAGCCAGAGGCAGCCCTTCGCAGCTGGTTTCTGCCAATTCTTGCCTTGAGTTTCCTCCTCGTTCGGGTCAGACTCCACCCTGTGACAGGCGCCACGCACAGACCCTCCACGGTGCAGATCCTTCTAGACCGAACCCCACCCAACACCAGCGGAAACCTTCCTGTGAACACAACAGCAGGAGCACATCTAGTCACCGGACTTGCCAGACTCACTTTGAGATTTTGGTCCCTCACGAGACACAGACATGTGACACTTCCCCGTAGGCTGCTTGCTCAGTGATGGGACAGTTTGGGCCCCCCCCCCCGCCCCGCCCCCCCCCTCCCCTCCGCTGGTGGTGGCTTTCCTTCCTACCTAATGAAGAAAGTGGACGCCTTTGGAAGGATTCTCTCTTCCCTCCACGAGCCACCTACTTCCTGCCAACTGCATGCCTCTTCCGTCCCTTCAGGGGATAAAGTCCCCTCCTCCTGTCGAAGACAGGCCTTGCCTGGCACCCCTGCTCTCAGTCTCCTGCCCTCTTGACTTCCTGTCTCTGATCAGTTGCACTCTTTCTGGCGTCACTGAGGCTCCTCTGTAAACTGGGTTCTTCCCAGCACAACAGACATGTTCCAGGACCGTTTTAAAAAGTCCGTCATAAAACCGTATATTTCCACTCCTTTCCTGTCCAAATTCTCTTCCTCTGTCTCAGTAGAATTTTTACGAAATAATCGCCCGTGTTTGCTGGGGCAACTTCCTCACGCCCTCGGATTGCTTTTTTTTCTATTTATTTATTTTGAGAGAGACAGAGACAGCGCGAGTGGGGGAGGGATGGAGCGAGAGGGAGAGAGAGAATCCCGAGCAGGCTCCGCACTGTCAGCGCAGAGCCCGATGCAGGGCTCGAACCCACACGCCGTTGAGAGCGTGACCTGAGCAGAAACCAAGAGTCAGCCGCTCAACCGACCGAGCCTCCCGGGCACCCCTTTTTCACCCCCTCTTAATTCTTTACCTTATTCAAATCTGGCTTGTGTCCCAGCACTCCTGGGAAGTGACACGGTCACTGATGGCCCTCCTCTGCCAAGCACATTTCTCCCTCAGCCCGCCCCTAGTGATGCACCCGGTTAAACACTCTTGCCTTCTAGAAACATCTGCCCATCGTGCTGTGGATGCAAACGAACACCACCAAAACGAGGAGAGGCTGTCGATCCTGAGCTCGCGAAATCAAGGGAGTCAGCCACCATCGCTTGCCTCTGGCACAGACTCAGAGGCAGAAGGGCGGAGGGGGAAAACTTTCTAGTGGGACGAAAAGGAAGGTTCGGGTGTGCCCTGGGCAGAAGCAGTGGGCTGGGGGAACCTGGAGGCGGCTAACTGGCGGGGCGCATCCTGGGGATGGGGGTTCGGGGAGCGCATTTGGCTGTCTGTGGCTGGTCCTAGGCTGGAAAGTAGGACCCGAGCTAGGAAAGCTGCCAGTTAACAGTTAACTCCTGGCCATTTTGGCCTCATCGTTTCAGAAGGTATTGTTTGGCTTCCCGCGGTGTATACAGAGTTACAAGTCCGGCTCCCTTGCTGGGCCAGTTATTAGAGACCAAGGGCTGGCCTCCTGGCGGTGACTGCAGGTTTGGGGCGAGAGTTCAACGTTCACATATGCTCTGGCCATGGTGCCCGTGGAGAGTCAGTCTCCCAGGGTCTTGCCGGCCCCGTATTCTCCCGCCGCCTTCCCCAGCTGCCCTTCTCAACAGCCTTTCTGTCCCCTGCCCTTCTGGAAACAGCGAAATACCTTGCGCATGCGCCCTGCCTCCCAAGCGCTCTCCTGTTTTCTCTTGACGCGCCTCTTTCTCGGTGACCTCCTCTGGTCACCCACCTCTCCTATAGCTTCCCAGGTAGGACTGGAACCCGGTTTTCTCTGATGGCGCCCCGTGTTATGTCCACGGCCTCTCCACCAGAGCTCCCGATCTGCACCTGCCCAAACATTCTCATCCCACCCGCCAAAGGCCAAGGTTACAGTCCGTGGTCAGACTGGGACCGCAAGCTATTTCTTTCGGCTTTTGGCTTTCGATCTGGTTCTGGGTGACCTCTGGAATTTTCATTATTATGGGTGATTCGGGATTTGGGACGCAATTTGAGAAGGTGCAAGAGAATGCCGAATGTTCCACGCGTGTCTTTGAGAGGTAGGAGATCTGCTGCTTCCCCTGGGTGCCTTCTTGGGGGCGCACGGCTAGGCCTCCTGTTCTGGCTGTCATGGCCCGTGGGTGACATTTCTCAGATGGTGATGGGCTTGGGGGGAGGAGAGAGAAGGTTGCTTGGAAATCAGAGAAATCATTGTTTTTATTGTGTGTCTTTATAAACAGGCCCCCATTTGAAAATGCTCCTTGTAATCAAAATCAAAAGGTGATACCGTGCTTGAGGGAATCTAATTTATTTTATTTTATTTTATTTATTTATTTATTTATTTTTTCAACGTTTATTTATTTTTGGGACAGAGAGAGACAGAGCATGAACGGGGGAGGGGCAGAGAGAGAGAGGGAGACACAGAATCGGAAACAGGCTCCAGGCTCTGAGCCATCAGCCCAGAGCCTGACGCGGGGCTCAAACTCACGGACCGCGAGATCATGACCTGGCTGAAGTCGGACGCTTAACCGACTGCGCCACCCAGGCGCCCCTAGGGAATCTAATTTAATTAGAGCCTCAGTCTACCTTAAAAAAATTTTTTTTTTTTGGTAAAAATAAGTCTTTCGAGTAATATCATATCTAAGTAATGACTGCCAGTGACGGTGACATTTTTAGGGGCATGGAAAAGAAACAGGCTGTTCCTTCTTGAACAGGTTGCTTCCTCACCTGGGTATCCTTTCTTCCCATGCTGATTTTGACTTGCCCTAATTAAGAAAAAAAAATTGTTAATGTTTATTTTTGAGAGAGAGAGAGAACAGAGCATGAGCAGGGGAGGGGCAGAGAGAGGGAGACACAGAATCCGAAGCAGGTTCCAGGCTCTGAGCTGTCAGCACCAGGGCTCAAACCCATGACCTGAGTTTATGACCTGAGATGAAGCCAGCCGCTTAACCGACTAAGCCACCCAAGCGCCCCTGACTTGCCCTATTTTAATCAATTGTGGGAAGCCCAGTTAAAATTTCACGCCCCTTGAAAGCTTTGGAAGTGCTTCTCCCTGATCATGCCCTATTTTCACCTGGTCTGTACCTCTCTAATACTTATGAGCCAGACCCTCTGTGTTCTGCGTGTATGTCTGTGAGCCCCGTTGGACGGGTGCCTTCTTGAGTGCTGCTGGGATGCCTTGTTCATCTCCAGACCAAGTTCAGCACATGTTCTGGTACACAGCACTAAGTAGGATACATCCTTTGACTCGAATAACCAGGAATCTTTGTTGATTTAAAACTCAGTTTCACAGATCGACAAGGACCGAGCAGTGCAGGGACAGAAAATTGTTTACAGGTATAAACTTCACTGGGACGTTTACAAAATCGCTCTTGTCTCAGCTTTCCTAGTAGCAGGATGGATCCCCATCCAGCAGGTAAGATATTTGATTAGTTCTTTTTGAAAGTGGGATGGTGTCAGTATCCACCGGAGTAATTGCAATGAAACTGAATATATGGGAAATAGCCTCTTTATTTTTTTTCATTAAAATTTTTTTTTATTTTTTTATTTTAGAGAGAGAGAGGGAGAGAGAGAGCACTGGAAGGGCAGAGAGAGAGAGGGAGAGAGGGAATCCCAAGCAGGCTCCATACTCTCAGCACAGAGCCTGACACGGAGCTCAAAACCACAACCCTGGGATTATGACCTGAGCTGAAATCAACAGTCAGACACTCAACTGGCTGAGCCACCCAGGCGCCCCCAAATAGCCCCTTTAAACAGGGATGGTTAGACTTGGTGGGGGGGGGGGCAGCTACGGGGAGGGAAGAAGAGAAACCTTTCCCTTCCAGCCTCCCCGGGAAAGTGGGAGGACCAGAGGGAAGGGAGAGTGGTTCTCTCTCCGGCAGACAGTGGGAACAGCCAGGGCAGGGATGGGGTGTCATGAGGCTGTCCCAGTGTTCAGGAAGTATGGAACTGTAGGTTCTAACTTTCTAGAACCCATCTCAGCTTGAGAGCCTCTTATCAGACCCACACACAGAGTGCTGGGCATTAAGTAGGAGAAAGGATGTGGTCCAAAACTACGATGGCATAGAACAAATAGGAGCTGGTGGGTTTTTAACAGGGAAACAACATATTTATTTATTTTTAATTTTTTATGAGAGAGAGAGAGAGAGTGTGAGTGAGGGAGAGGGGCAAAGGAAGAGAGGGAGAGAATCCTAAGCAGGCCCATGCTTAGCACAGAGCCCGACACGGGGCTTCATCCTACGACCCTGGGATCATAACCTGAGCCGAAATCAAGAGTGGGATCCCCAACTGACTGAGCCACCCAGGAGCCCCAGAAATTAACATATTTACCAGATATTGTGAAATCTTAGCTCTTATGAACCAGAATAAAAGCAGGGAAAGATTGCTGAGATACTTTTTGAAAGGGGCCAGTCTTCCTGTGTGTATGTATCTGAACAGGTGACCGTTCCCCACGCGCCCTTAGCTTACCGACTGGTGCAGGCATCGCGACTCACAGTTGCTCTTTGTTAAAGTGCAATTTTTGAAAGTTAAACCCAGGACTCTCAAGCCAGTGTAACATGAGTACATGTCATAGGCTTTATTAGCTCATTAATCAAAGACCCAGCATGACGGTAACACTGGTGAGAACTGGAGGGAGCAGGAGCCTCTACAGTGGCTGGAAAAGAGAATTCTTACACAAGATTACTAACTTTCGGTAAAAAACCAGCCAACGTTCCATAGGAAACACCAGCTCAAATTCTCTACTTGGGGGATTCTCTTCCCTTTCAGACAGGAATCAGTTGTGCTGGACGAAGTTTGTCTGTATTGCTGTCCGGCAAGAATCGTTTTGGGGCGCCTGGATGGCTCAGTCAGTTCAGTGTCCTACTTCGTCTCAGGTCACGATCTTGTGGTCCGTGAGTTTGAGCCCCGTGTCGGGCTCTGTGCTGACAGCTCAGAGCCTGGAGCCTGCTTCGGATTCTGTGTTGCCCTCTCTCTCTGCCCCTCCCCTGCTCACGCTCTGTCTCTCTGTGTCTCTCAAAAATAAATAAATATGAAAAAAATTTTTTTTTAAGATAGATAGATTTTGTTGGGTATACATTTGAGTGAAAGCAGAAATTGCTCTTAGAAAGCACGGTATTGGTGAAATCTTGCAGGCTCCCAGGGAAGCACACCACTGGGAAGAATGAAGCACCAAAAGACGTATTTTGCTCCTGCTTGGCCAGTACGAGGGAGAGCAGCGTTTTCTGCTTTTTGACACAATCCTGGGGCGGATATTGGTATCACACCTGGAGTCCCTGGGCGTGTTGCACTTTCTCAAGGTTCTGCCATGTGGGCTGAGCCGCTGTCATGCTTAGAACGTGAATTTAGTGGCTTTACCTCGAACGTGTTTTAGGGGAAGTATGGAAGTCATTTCTAAAAGAACGTCTGTATATGGGACTCGCATTGCAGACAGCACATTATGTTCCTGGATGCTGCACCTCTCCCGGGTGTCTTGACAAGGACACCAAGGGAGGGGTGCTAAGGACATAAGACTGATGTGACTCAGGTAATGATTGGATCACCTCCCAAGTTTAGTCTTATCTCACCACTAAAGCACGTTTCCTCCTTTCTCTCTAGTAGAGAAGAAAATCGTTTCCTCTACCCTCTTTGACTTGGTCCCCGGGGGTGTGCAAATTACACTAAGAGAATACAGGTTAACGGGAGAAAAGACATAAAATTTTTATTGATATTTTATTATGGATGAGAGTCCACAGAAAGGAAGTGAAAAATCAAAGAATCAGTGAGACAGTGGCGGCTGGGGAACTTACATTCCATTTTTAACAAAGGAAAGGGGGTTCGGGCTTGAAGAGACAAGTCGTAGGAAGGTGACTAGGAAATCTACGAGAGAAATGGTGGGAGACAAGAGCTATTTTGGTAAGGTTGGCTTATGTGAACTCATCTCAGTGCTGACTGTCTCTGGTGATGGCTTGTCTGGGAGCAGGTGCACCTTCATAAGGGATATTGAAGCTCTGATTTTAGCCGAAAAAGGGGGGGAGGGGAGAGTTCTTGCTGCACCTGTTGATTTCCAGTTGCCTTTAGCTCAAAAAAACAAAACAAAACAAAACAAAACAAAAGACAAACCTTGATGCTAAAGTGGCATATTTTGGGGGTGGCATACCCCGATCGCCTTCACTAATGTTTCAGCGCCTTCAAGCACGTGGAAGAGGCCTTTCTGCCCTGACAGGAAGGATCAATTCTGTTCTGTTTTCAGAAATCCTTTTTGAGGGTTTATTAGTGAAGTTAAATTACGTGCTTTAATCCCACCACTTGCCTGCAAAGAGGAGAGGTTCCTGGATGCTGTATCGGTCTTTCTCAATAGGCTTAATTCCAACGAGCTTCTTGTTTTCATTTGATTGCTAGAATTCTACAAGCTTTGTCCTCAGTACGCTGGTTTGTTTTTCTGAGTGGGGGATACACTTTCCAGAACAGCTTTTCCATCGGTGCACTGGGGTGGGCTGATGGGGAAGAGGCTGGGCATTCTTCAGGGCATTTTTGGACTGTAGTCGGTCTTTTCTATACTTTTATTGGGTAGATGTGTGTTTAATGGTGAAGCAGGATGTGACAGAAGGAATAAGTGGAGTGTGTTATCTGATCCCTTGAAATGTGTCTTAGGAGTTGATTTTTTTTTTTCCACACCAAAGAGGACACTTTACAACATTTCGCTGAAAAAGTACCATTTAACAAAGTGGCTTTGAGAATTCTAAGTCCGTAAAGGTAATAATGCTCATTCGCTAATATTTTTACGTTCTCTTTTTTGTAAGAATATTTTTCTTTAGGGGCGCCTGGATGACTCAGTCGGTTAAATGTCAGACCTCGGCTCAGGTCATGATCTCACAGTTCGTGGGTTCAAGCCCCATGTCTGGCTCTGTGCTGACAGCTCAGAGCCTGGAGCCTGCTTTGGATTCTGTGTCTCCTTCTCTCTCTGCTCCTCCCCCACTCATGCTCTGTCTCTCTCTCAAAAATAAATAAACATTAAAAAAAAAGAATATTCTTCTTTATAAACAACTTTATGAACGTGTAATCTATATGAAATAAGCTATTTTGAAGTGTATAATTTGATAAGTACTGAGATATATATGTATACACCCATGACCCCACCTTCACAATCTAGATAAGGAACATATAACCATCTCCACCCAAAGACTTTTCTTACTCCTTTATAAACTTTTCTTGTCAACCTCATCAACTGACCGTAAGTGATCTATTTTCTGCCACAAGTTTGTGTTCGTATAGAATTTCATACAGAGTTCCCAAAATATATGCTACTTTTTGCCCGGTTTCTTTGACTTTTTGTAATTATTCTCTGATTCATTTACCTTCCTGTACTTACCTGTAATGCATTTATTGTTATTGTCATATATTCTGTATGGCTATGCCTCCATTTACTTATTGATAGATACTTCACCTACTGACAGATATTTGTGTAGTTTCTGGTTCCAGGCTATTACAGATCACACATTTGCGTATCGTCTCTGTCTTTTTAGCTTTAGCCATACTAATAAGCATGTAGCGTGATTCCATTGTGAATTTTATTCACATTTCTGTAATGGCTGTGAATCAGAGCATCTTTTCCTGTGCTAATTTGCATCCTATCCGTCCCTGGCGACGTGTCTATTCAAATTTTTTGGCCACTTTTTAAAAAGTTGGGTTGTTTGATTATTATTTTTTTTATTCAGGTGCTGTTGATATCCTATAACATCATATTAGCTTCAGATGTATAACCTAATGATTCAGTATTTGTATATACTGCAGGGTGATCATTCCCCTCGGTCTATTTAGCACCTACACCATACATAGATAACACATTTATTTCCTTGGAATGGGAACTTTTAACATTGACTCTCTTAGTAACTTTCAAAGCTACAGTCCAGCATTATCAACTGTAGTCACCATGTGGTACGTTAATGCCCAGGACACACTTATTTTATAGCTGGAAGTTTGCTTCATTTGACCCCCTTTCACCTTTTCCGCCCCCCTCCTGCCCGCCCTCCCATCCCCCACTCTGGCCACCACCGATCTGTTCCTCGGAGCTAGGAGCTCAGTTTTTTGTTTTCTTTTTCGACTCCACACACAAACGAGATCATCTGGTGTTTGCCTTTCCCTGCCTGATGTATTTCATGGTAGAGGGTGTCCTCAAGGTTCATCCCTGTTGTCACACGTGGCAAGATCTCACACTTTTTACAGCTGAGGAATATTCCAGTGTGTATGAGCGTACCCCTCCCCCCCACCTTACTCACACAGACACACTCTTTAACCATTGATTTGTGGATTGACATTTGGGTCGTTCCTACTTCTTGGCCAGAATAAATAAGGCTGTAGCCAACATGGGGGTGCATATACCTTTCTGAGTTAGTGGTTTTCATTTGGATACATATCCAGAAGTAGAATTGTAGGAACATACGGTAGTTTGATTTTTAATTTTTTGAGGAACCTCCACGTTGTTTTCCACAGTATTTTGCATTAATTTACATTCCCATGAATAATGCATGAGGGTTACCTTTGCTCCACTTGCTCATCGACACTCGACACTCGTTACTTCTTGTCTTTTTGACAATAGCCATTTTAACAAGGGTGAGGTGATATCTTCTTGTGGTTTTGATTTGTGTTTCCCTGATGATGAGTGATGCTGAGCATCCTTCGTGTGTCTGTTGGCCATCTGGATGTCTCCTTTGGGATAATGTCTGTTTATATCTACCCATTCTTTTTTTTTCATTTGAGAGAGAGAGAGCACAGGTGGGGGAGGGCAGCAGAAGGGGAGAGAGAGAGAGAGAGAGAGAGAGAGAGAGAATCTTAAGCAGGCTCCAGGCTCAACACAGAGCCCGATGCGGGGCTTGATTCCACGACCCTGGGCTCATGACCTGAGCCGAAGTCAAGAGTCGGATGCTTAACTGAGTGCGCCACCCAGGCACCCAAGTTCTAACTCTCTTTAAATTGAATTGTTTGTTTTTTTGCCATCGAATTATAGAGTTCTTTATATATTTTGGCTCTTAACCCCGTATCAGATATAAGATTTACAAATATTTGCTTCCATTCCGTAGGTTGCCTTTTTATTTTTTGGTGGTTCCATTTGCTGCGCAAGACGCTTTTTAGTTTGATGTAGCCCACCTATTTATTTTTGCTTCTATTGCCGTTGTTTTTGGTATCAGACCTCAAAAATCACTGCCATGACTGATGTCAAGAAGTTCACCATCAGGGTGCCTGGGTGGCTCAGTCGGTTGAGTGTCCGACTTTGGCTCAGGTCATGATCTCACGGTCCGTGAGTTCGAGCCCCGTGTCGGGATCTGTGCTGATAGCTCAGAGCTTGGAGCCTGCTTTGGATTCTGTGCCTCCCTCTCTCTCTGCCCCTAACCCACTCGCATTCTGTCTCTGTCTCTCTCAAAAATAAATAAACATTAAAAAATATATATTTAAAGAAGTTCACCATCCATGTTTCCTTCTAGGATTTTTATGGTTTAAGTCTTTCTTTCCTGTCTCCAATCCATTCTGAGTTAGTTTTTGTGTATGGTATAGGATGGTGGTCCAGTGTCACTCTTTGGTGTGTGACCCTTTTCAACACCATTTCCTGAAGAGACTGTCCTTTTCCTATAATACATTCTTGATTCTTTCATCATGAATTCATCGGCTATATGTGTATGGATTTATTTCTGGGGTCTCTGTTCTGTTCCATTGATCTATGTGTCTGTTTTTATGCCAGTACCCTACCATTTTGATCACTATAGCTTTGCAATATACTTTGAAAGCAAGGAGCATGATGCCTCCAGCTTTGTTCTTTCTCAAGATTGCTTTGTCTCTTCAGGGTCTTTTGTCGTTCCATACCCATCTTAGGACTTCTTTGTTCTATTTCTGTGAAAGATGCTACTGGGATTTTGACAGAGGTTGCCTTGGATCTATAGATCATTTTCAGTAGTACGGGCATTTTAACAACATTAATTCTTCCAATCAATGAGCGTAGAAAAACTTTTATTATTTGTTTCCTCTTCAATTTCTTTGTTAATGTTTTGCAGTTTTTAGCGTATAGGTCTTTCACCTCCTTGGTTAAATTCATTCTTAGGAACTTTATTATTTTGGATGCAAATTTAACTGGAAATGTTTTCCTAATTTCTCTTTCTACTAGTTTTTTTTTTTTTTCGTAGTGTATAGAAACACCACAGATTAGAAACACCACTTCACTATGTCGAGGTATGTTCCTTCAGTACCCACTTTGCTGAGAGTCTTTATTATGAATGGATGTTGACTTCTTCAAATGTGTTTTCTGCATCTGTTGGATGATTATATGGTTTTTACCCATCATTTTGTCACTGTGTGTGTCACATGGATTGATTTGCAGATGCCAAACCATTCTTGTATCCCTGGAATAAATTCCACTTGTCAGGGCATAGGATCCTTTTAATGTATAGTTCGGTTTGGTTCGTTACTATTAGGTCAGGAATATTTTTGTCTGTATTCATCAGGGATATTGACCTCGAATTTTTTTTTGACAGCCTTATTGGCATCCTTATTTTGGCATCCAGTGAAGCTATTTGGTCCTGGACTTCTTGTGGTGGTGGTTGTTGTTGTTGGGAGGTTTTTGATTACCAATTTAGTCTCCTTACCAGAAATTGGTCTGTTCAGATTTTATTTTATTTATTTATTTTTATTTTTTTTAATGTGTTTATTATTTATTTTTGAGACAGAGAGAGACAGAGCATGAGCAGGGGAGGGGCAGAGAGAGGGGGAGACACAGAATCCGAAGCAGGCTCCAGGCTCCGAGCTGTCGGCACAGAGCCCGACGCGGGGCTCGAACTCATGGAGCGTGAGGTCATGACCTGAGCCGAAGTCGGACGCTCAACCGACTGAGCCACCCAGGCGCCCCTGTTCAGATTTTAATTATTGAGTTTTAAGAGCTATTTATACATACAATTTTTTTTAAATAAAATCTGTTACTTGCAAGTAGTTTTTTAAACCAGTTCATGGCTTCTATTTCTATGAGATACAAATAATTCATAGAAATACGAACTGTGAATGCTTCTTTCGAAGAGTAGGTGTTTTCACCTTGATAAAACCCAGTTCATTGATGTTTCTTTTATACATTGTGATTTTGGCGTCCTAAGAAATATTGGCCTAATCCAAGGTCACGGAAATTGTCTCCTACATTTCTTCTAGAAGTCGTATCGTTTTAGGTTTTCTATTTAGGTCCGTGGTCCATTTCGATCTAACTTTTGTCCAATCTATGAAGTACAAATGAAAGCTCATTAAAAACAATGACACCAATCGCTCCCATGGTATGTGTTGAGAATGCTATCCTTTGTCCACTGGATTGCCCTTGTCCCTCATAACGAGCCTCAAAATCATAACTCTCATGTCAGAAGAGTTTCCCAAACCCAGCCAGATTCTCGTGTTGGAACATCCACCTCAAACCCTTTGAGTTCCCATTCCGAGGCCTATAAGTGTGCTCCCGCGACTTGCGGCCTCTGACTCCTGCTACGATTCTGTCAAGAGGGTCTTCACTGCTGGAGGTTTAATTAATTTAGGTCTGCTTCGCCGAGAGATTACCAGCTGACAAAGTCCGATCCCATCTGATAATTTCCCCCATCCCACATCCCAGTACTTATTTAGGAATGTGTTTAGCTGGGGGATGTGAGGTTGAGTTGGAGTTCTTTTTGTCAGGTGCGATTTCCACAAGGAATGTTTCTATCACAGCTTAAAATTTTCTGCGGTGAAGAGGGCAGCCTCTGAAAGGCACCGTAGTCAGATTTTCACTTATAATTGTAATTCTTTTATTTTCAAATTAGAATTGCTCCCACTTTAATATTTAATATGCATTCTACAGGAAGGTTTCTTACTTTTAATTGTTTATTCATATAAAAAGTACTCCTGGGGCGCCTGGGTGGCGCAGTCGGTTAAGCGACCGACTTCAGCCAGGTCACGATCTCGCGGTCCGTGAGTTCGAGCCCCGCGTCAGGCTCTGGGCTGGTGGCTCGGAGCCTGGAGCCTGCTTCCGATTCTGTGTCTCCCTCTCTCTCTGCCCCTCCCCCGTTCATGCTCTGTCTCTCTCTGTCCCAAAAATAAATAAACGTTGAAAAAAAAAATTTAAATAAAAAGTACTCCTGGGGAGCATCCTTCTGTAACACTGCAACGGGGAACTACAGGAATATGGGGCCAAAAACAGTAACATTTCATCCTGGCACGTCTTGGCAAATGTAGGATAGACTACGGTTTAGAGGCCACGGTAGGAGAGATTAAATCCTTGGATCTCGCGGTTCCTGGGTTCGAGCCCCGCGTCGGGCTCTGTGCTGACGGCTCAGAGCCTGGAGCCTGCTTCTGTCCTGTCTCCCTCTCTCTCTCTGCCCCTCCTCTGCTCATGCTCTCTCTCTCTCTCCCTCTCAAAGATAAATAAACGTCAAAAAAAATTAGTAGAAATGGGTAACCCAAAAGGCATTAGGTTATTAGGCATGTTTTTATGAGATTCTTACAGTTATTTCTATTACTAATAATGTGCATTTATTGAATTATCATTCTGTCACTGGGCCTGGCCATTTTCTGCGAAGCGCTTTTATAAAATACAGGCGATTTCACTTTCCCATCAGAAGTGCGGAGACAGGTGTACGGGCCTCCGGTGAGGGGCCCCGTGCCAAGCTGTCGTGTCCTGACTTTTGGCCTCTGTACCGTCTCCGTGCCCAGACACTCGGGAGCCTCAAGTCCCCACTGACTCTGCTCTGGTCCTCTGTCCTCAACGCCAACCAGCTGGTTTCCTTATTTCTTCTTTGGTCTCGTACACCATGTAGGTCACGGCCTATTTGTGCGCAGCGTTGTTTACCGCGCACGGCAGGAAATCCCTTCACCTGCCTTCTTCAGTCTCTGGCCGGGCGGCTGGCAGTGGGGTCTAGATTCATTCCTCCACCATCCCCGCTCGGCTGCCGAGTCGGGGAATCCCGGCAGCTGATACGCTTTGAGGGATCGCTCCTCCTTTGACCCTTCGTAATCTGAAAATCAAACGCACACATTGTACAGGTAGACTGCAAATAGAATTTTCGTCTTTGATTTTGGTTTGCAAACTAGATTTTCAAACCTTGAGCTGCCGGGCGAACTTCATCCTGTTTCTGCCTGCCATCCGCGTCAGCGGACGGGGGCGACTTTGGTCCCCAGGCCGCTCTCGCGTTACCCACCCACCAAGCCGGCTTCAGCCCAGGGCACCAGGCTCGTGTCGGTTCCCTGAGGAATAAAACCCCACTTTCCACGTGAAGGCTTTTTCCTCCAGCTACTCACTGGCGCATCAACAGACTCTGTAAGCCCGCCTTTTCTTCTTACTACCTGGAGATTAATTCTACCGTTCCCTCCTTCTTCCAGAACCACAGTGATTTGCACGAGAATGGAACAGTTGCTTCCTTAAGCCACTTTGAACCACATTGGGTAGGAAATGTCCTGCTGAAGATTGGGAGAGCTGGTGGGCGGGTGGATTGGATTTCCCCCGAATCTTCTATAATATCCTCTGCTTCATTGTGCCGAGAGATTAAAGGTCGCCTCGAGGCTGTCTGGAGCTCTGAAACACAAACGGTGACGTAGAGGACACTTTCTCAAAGCTCTGTTTATCTTTCTTAAAGTAACATGACGGTCTTATGTTTAATCCCGACGAGTAAAATAGTATCACTTGTTTAATATCCTACATATTTTCTGCTTTGTCACTGAGGGCACGCTTATGGAAAGAAGCCTTTCAGCAGAGATGAGAATCACAAGTATTTACGATGACAACTGTCATTTCAGGACTTTACCTGGGACAAAAGCGTGGTCAGCCTTTTCTGTAAACGGTCAGATGGTAAATATCTTAGGCTCTATGGGCCATACTGCATTTCTTGCAGCTTCTGGACTCTGGTGAGTGGGAGCGGCCTTAGACTGTATCCAGAGAGTGGATGTGGCTGTGTCTCAGTAAAACTTCATTGAAACCAGATTTGGCCCTGAGGCCAGAGTTTGCTGACCCTTGCCCTAGACAAAACAGTGACGCATCATGTTTATTTTTGATTCCTTCCGTGCCCCCCGCCCACTTTTTATCACCCCCATCTCTGTATTGCACCCTAATGGAGAGTTGCCAGATTTATATTTGTTCAGGATAGAGATGTCCCCCAAACTACATGTTCTCTGACATTCGAATTCATCCGGGCCTGCTATATTTTATCTCGGCAAACCCTATTCCAGTGATCTTTTTCTTTACATACGTTACCCTTTCTTGGGGCTTGATGTCCTGCCCCGGATCAAAGCGGAGGGATTGGATGAGGGAGCCTTTACAGCAACATTGCCTGCCTTACAGTCGCCTTGGCTACATGTTTGAAACGATAACGAGGAAAGGAGACAAGGGTTTTGTCTTAGGCTAAATATTAGCAAGTCTGTAGCAAACGAGAGAGATTTGCTGGGGTCAGAAGTTCATTTCCACTCGCTGAAAATCTGCCCTGCTCACAGGCACCTATCACTTCCATGTAAGGTTCATCCTGACGGAGTCTGCAGGGAGGACGATGTTTCAAGAAGAGAGGTCACAAAGGACATCTACAGGATGCTTTCAACGTTAGGGGTGGCGACATCACGATGTGCTACATCATGAAAGAAGGATGAAAGAATCTACGTAGCACAGGTGGGTGCCTTTACACACGGGCCCGGTACTGCCTGTTAGCCTTTATACCCCAATTCTTGTTGTTAATTCAGCATAAAAAAAATGCAAGGAAAAACTCTCCTCGCCTCCTCTGCATTTGCCCGATTAGTCAGTAGTTTCACTGGGGATAACATTTAGAAGAGTGTGGTCGCCCAAGGCAGTTTGCTGATTTCCCAAGATTAAGGAACTTCGTTAACTCCTCTTACAGGACATTGGGCTCGGTATTCGAGTTCACATGACATTCCAGGCTGGCTCTGAACGGGATAGAACTGTTGTCCAGAAAATGTTGGCCAAGTTGTGCTCGGCTGTGAGAAGTCGGTTCTCATGTTCTCTGGCGTGTGAGAGAATGCTCTGTCTTTCTCCATAAACCCCAAGGGAAGGTAAATGAGTTGGGGAGGGGGTGGTTTCCTGATGCTGCAGGCAATGAAAGGCGCCTTCATACCTCTGTTGTTCAGCACCATTAACCTTCCCGGTAATTGGAACACACGAAAGGGGGAGGTGAGTGAGAGCAGAGCTCTGGTCTCTTTCCTGGCAGGTACAATTACTTAAGCCTCCCAGTAAAGGATCGGCTTTAGATTCCTACCCGGAGCCACCACTTTCAAATCACTCCCTACAAAATCAACCACAGCCACCACTTAAAAAAAAAAAAAAAAAAAAATCTAATGATATAATCATTTCTTTCTTCTGATCCTTGCCTGGGGATGAGAAGTGTACCCAACAAGATAAGGTGGGCGTTTGTTGCATAATTCATGTAACTGATCCAGTCCATCACGCAGAAAATGTAACAACAAAAAAAGGAGGTCTTAAAGGCTGACCACGTGAGACCCGTTTAGGATTCAAAGTCATTTTAGACTGCCAGGCAAAAATAGGTTTTAATTTCCCACATACGAAGCCACTCTCTGGAAATAAAAAACGCAAATCCAAAACTTTAAGTCAGAACGAGATGCAGAAAGACATCACAGTCTAATTACAACGCAAATAAAATGAACCAATCTGGTCAACGAACATAAAGAGTTATCATGTGTTCTATCAATGACATAGCACTTTTTATCCACAGTCTAGAGCTGTGGGGGTGTGGGCGGGAGCGGGCGTTTTCCTAGGCCAGTTAGACTTGTGCGTACAGGCATGCATTTCAGTGATAAGACAAGAATATTTAGAAAGGCACTTTAAAAAGTAGTTATCTTTGGGGCGCCTGGGTGGCGCAGTCGGTTAAGCGTCCGACTTCAGCCAGGTCACGATCTTGCAGTCCGTGAGTTCGAGCCCCGTGTCGGGCTCTGGGCTGATGGCTCAGAGCCTGGAGCCTGCTTCCGATTCTGTGTCTCCCTCTGTCTCTGCCCCTCCCCCGTTCATGCTCTGTCTCTCTCTGTCCCAAAAATAAATAAAAAACGTTGAAAAAAAAATTAAAAAAAAAAGTAGTTATCTTTGTAAAAGCTAAAATTTCCTATAATTAAAAGGCAAATCATCAAGCTGGATTCTCCGTAGTCTGGCCGTAAGCATCTTTGCCACAAGCTTTTTTTTTTTTTTTTTTTTGCTGCAAACGCTTTTGCCACATTCCTAATTGGCCATAAAGCGATTTTGCCATAAAAGCTAAAAATCACGAAAAGATTTTTAAGGAGAGACATTCCTTAAAAAGGACACGATGAAGCATTGAAAAATCGATAACAAAATTGAAAAGGCTTTGTTGAGAAGGACAAAATATTTGAATGCATTTAAAGTGTGTGTAGGGTCATGGTAACACTGTGCAAATAACGGATTTTATTTTGTGGATTGTACTTAAACACTTGTCTTTAAAGACTTCATTCAGAGTATCCATATGTACATATTTGGTCATCTCAAGTTGTCTCCTCGTTTGGCATCACGCTTTTTCTTTTTTTTCTTTTTTTCTTTTGCTAAAATTCCTTCCTTCTTTAAGAGAGGTGTCAGTTTCCAAATACTGGGATACCTATTTGTAACTGATTTTGGCAGCGTGTTGTGAAAGCGCCCTTGTGAAACACTGTTGTTTTCTTGGCATATTGTCGACATGTCCTTTGATAGACGTTCCAAAGTTCTAATGGAAATGTGGGTTCAAATCCGTGCCCCTGTATGGACCGTTATGAGGGCTCAGATTTATAGGCTGTAAAAATGAGAGTATCATGTCAATGGAGAAATGAAACCAAACTGTCAACAGTTATTTATTTTTTTTATCTCTTTAAATTTTTTTATGGCAAAATTGCCTCACCGCTAAGTGGCACAGCAAAAATGCTCAGTGGTGAAAAATACTTGCAGCAAAGACATCTTGCTACAAAGATGCTTTAGAGAGAAGATACCAGACACAGTCAAGGCTCCCATCATGCACAGTATCGTCCAGGGGCATTGATATCAGAATGTGCTGTTACATATCAGATTCTAGTTGCTTTTTTTTTTTTCAACGTTTTTATTTATTTTTGGGACAGAGAGAGACAGAGCATGAACGGGGGAGGGGCAGAGAGAGAGGGAGACACAGCATCGGAAACAGGCTCCAGGCTCTGAGCCATCAGCCCAGAGCCCGACGCGGGGCTCGAACTCGCGGACTGCGAGATCGTGACCTGGCTGAAGTCGGACGCTCAACCGACTGCGCCACCCAGGCGCCCCTCTAGTTGCTTTTAAATCTACTTGAATGATGCGGTCATGATCAAGCTGAATCACAAAAACGTTAAATGTTTCTATTATTCAAATCAAGATTAAACTGGGGGAAAAAAGGCAAGATGTCTCAAAGTTTCTGATATAATTGTAGTGGGGAGGAAATACAGACGAGGCAGAGTTTGCTCTCCTGACCCTGGATTCTGAGTTGGGCCCCGAGATTGGCTTTGGGTAGTGGAACGCTGATACATGAAGAGGTTTGGAACAGCCTTGCCTTTTTCCCCATTTCTTCTCTTGCTTCGCTGCCACCGTTGTAAGGGGTGCCTGGGTTCGTTGGCCACATGGTGAGTCAGAACTGAGTCATTTCAGAGGGGGCCATTCTAGATCAGCCCAGATGGGCCAAGTGTCCCTACTCTCAGGGCCACGGTCCGCTCAGCACACCTGTCTTGGGGACACTTGCAAATTGCCTGCCACTAAAGGTGGGGGGGGGGGTTGTTTGACAGCATTATGACGGCAAGAATTACCTGACGGAGCGGCTTATGGTTTTGAATTCTCGTTACATTTCTATTTGGGATAGCCGTGGTAAAGTAGATGTTAATGGCCTCAGTGTATTTCTAGAGTTCCTGTATTCTTTTTTAAAAATAGCTTTGAGGGGCGCCTGGGTGGCGCAGTCGGTTAAGCGTCCGACTTCAGCCAGGTCACGATCTCGCGGTCCGTGGGTTTGAGCCCCGCATCGGGCTCTGGGCTGATGGCTCAGAGCCTGGAGCCTGTTTCCGATTCTGTGTCTCCCTCTCTCTCTGCCCCTCCCCTGTTCATGCTCTGTCTCTCTCTGTCCCAAAAATAAATAAACGTTGAAAAAAAAAAAATTAAAAAAAAAAAAATAAAATAAAAATAGCTTTGAGATCACCTACCACCCAGTTCCCTTCTTTCAAGTGTTCAATTCAATGGTTTTTAATATATTCACAGAGTTGGACATTCAACTCCCACAATCCACTTCCGGGCACTTCCGTTACTCCAAAAAGAGTGCTCTGAAAATAGCTACTCCCCTTAGATGTTATCCTTCTGTCCCTTCCCAGCCCTCGGCAATAGCTTGTCTGCTCTCTGTCTCTATGGATTTGCCTTTTCTGGGGAAGTTCCTATCTATGGACCCGTATAATACACAGTCCTCGAGGCTGACTTTCACTTATGTGTTCAAAGCCCCTCTATGTCGGAGTACGCACCAATCCTGTATTAGCATTTTCTCTCCAGTCAGCATTTTTGTAGCCACAATCAATCCAAATTAAGATCTGTAAATCTTACTAAGGTTACAACTTTTGTATCTAACGAAGCTATATTTTCTTCCTTTTTTTTAGAATTGGGATACACTATGCATAACACAAAATTCACCATTTTAATCGTAAAATTCAATGGCTTTACATTCACAATGCACAATGCAACCCTCACCACTATACCTTCCAGAACTTTGTCAGTTTCCCCAGCTGAAGCTCTGTGTCCATTAAACATCATCTCCCCATCCTCCCTCCCCACAGCCTGTGGTGACCACTACTCTGTGTTCTGTCCCTGCATTTGTCTCTTCCAGGTGCCCTATGGAAGCGGGATCATATCATGTTTTGCCTTTTCGGACCGGCTTCTTTCACTGAGAGTGATGCTTTCAAGGTTCACCCGGGTCGGAGCGTGTATGAGAATATCCTCCCTTTTATTAAAGGCTGAATAGTATTTAATTGTATGTCGCAGCCATATTTCATTTATCCGCTCACGTGTTGATGGACTTTCGGGTTTCCACCTTTTGGCTACTGTGCATAATGCTGGTATAGACATTCGTGTACAAGTTTTTGCGTGGGCATGTTTTCTCTTGCATATGTCGCTGGGAGCCACGCTGCTCTGTATCATGGTAATTCCACGTTTAACCACCTGAAAACCCCCCGGATTTCGTTCCAAAGAAGCTTCTCTAGTTTACATTCCTTCCAGCACTGTATAAGGGCTCCCGCTTCTCGACATCTTTACCAACATTTATGATCATTTCTCTCTCTCTCTCTCTTTTTTTTTTTAATTATAGCCATCTTGTGGGTGTGATCTCTGCGTGGTGAGTTTCAATATTCTCCAATTCTGCACAGTTCGGGACGTGCTTTATTGTCAAAGTAAGGGTCAGATACAGACTGACCACAAATGGTCCCCTTTCTTCACCAGTGATCAAATCAACATAAATGGCATTTACGAACATCATTTCGGGACTTTAAGCCCTTTATCCCCCCGTCCCCCCCACCGCCCTCCAAAAAAAAGATGGTGAAATTAATACAATGTCTTATCCAAGTATTAACCTAAAAGGAGAAAAGAATACACCAATTTTCATGCTTCTTTCTCTCTGAAGCATGAACCTTCTGTTTATTGACTACGGCAAATAAAACATGGTGCATATCGTCTCTGCGAACAGCTCAGTGCCTTCTGGTAGATTTCACATGGAGACTAAAGCCAATTTTATTCTCAACCAAATTTAGAAAGTAAGTTTTGTACCTGGAATTGGATGCTCAAGGTGATATTATTACTTGTCCTACCCTGTAATAAAACTTCACACAGACCCCATTTTCTTTGCTTTCCTCTCTTTCTCTCTCTCCTCTTTTTTACATTCTTCCTATCTTGTTTGAGGTGGCCACGATTTAGAGATGAAGTATATACTTCTAAAAAAGGATTTCTTTAGCTTTTCACCACGAAGCCTACCAATTTCAACAGCTAAACTCGTACAAATTTTTAACTCCCTTTCAGTTTCTACTCAAACGGCATTTTGCTTTTGGGCAAAAAGCTCCAGATCTCTCAATCCAAATGCATTTATTTGTTTGTTTATGTATTTACCTATGTATTTACCTATTTATTTATTTTTGCTTCCTATGTTGGAAGAGGTATCATTTAGATTCTGGATGTATAAAATTATATTTAGAAATCGTGCCTCTTCAAGTAGAGCTCTTAAGATTCTTATGTCCGGATCACGTGTTGATTTCAACGTTAAGTGAAAAAACCAAAAAAACAACTTTTTCAGATACACTCCACCCCGCCTCTTTCCTCCTATCCCTAAAGAAGTGAGGAAAAAACCCATTACCTTTCATGCCTCCCATACAATTAGACGTCTGGTTCAAAAGGTACAAAGGTATCTCATTTTATTTTT
Source organism: Herpailurus yagouaroundi (assembly GCF_014898765.1). Lineage (NCBI taxonomy): Eukaryota > Metazoa > Chordata > Mammalia > Carnivora > Felidae > Herpailurus > Herpailurus yagouaroundi. The sequence continues at coordinate 18,118,785 of NW_024412430.1, read as the reverse complement.
TTCCAATGTTTATTTATTTATTTGGGACAGAGAGACACAGAGCATGAACGGGGGAGGGGCAGAGAGAGAGGGAGACACAGAATCGGAAACAGGCTCCAGGCTCCGAGCCATCAGCCCAGAGCCCGACGCGGGGCTCGAACTCACGGACCGCGAGATCGTGACCTGGCTGAAGTCGGACGCTCAACCGACTGCGCCACCCAGGCGCCCCTATTTTTAAAGGAAAAGAGAAATGTCTGTGGAAACTCGTGTAATCGATCCCATGAGTGTATCCGCCCGCGTGTCGTGATTGAAGGAGATTCCAGTGTCTCCTGCCTCTCCTCAAGGGTGTGCCCTGACTGTTGCCATCAGTGGGTATGTGCAAGGATTGGCACTGGAGTGTGGAGTGTTTGAATTGGGTGAACTGCTGGCCAGCTGACTCCGAGTTCCAATTTAATCTAATTTAATTTAATTATTTCTTGTAAAGTTAATTTATTTATTTTGAGAGCGAGAGCGAGAGCGAGAGCGAGAGAGAGAGAGAGAGAGAGAGAGAGACAGTGCGAGCAGGGGAGGGGCAGAGAGAGAGAGAGAGAGAGGGAGAGAGAGAATCCCAAGCAGGCTCCGCACTGTCAGCCCAGAAGCGTGAGATCATGACCTGAGCCGAAACTAGGAGTCAGACACTCAACCAGCTGAGCCACCCAGGCCCCCTTCCAGTTTAACGTTAAGCTTCTCTGATTCTATCCAAGCAAGAATGTCAGGGAAAGGGTGTGTGATTACCTAGAAGCCATCATGGGGAATGTTCCCTAATGCCCTTCGGGAAATGCCGTGTAGTATTGTTTTTGTATGTCAAGTTCTTTAACGGTGCCTTATTTTGGGTTGTCTTAGATACCGGTGCTGGTCACAAAAAGTCCTACTGGGTTGAAACAGGCTGAATGTGTAAGAAATATGAGGTTGACTATTCTTGTAGCCGAGATTTATGTCATCAGATGCATAATCCTTTGGCTGTTAAAACCTCTGCTTTCCAAGGACTAATTATAGGGAACACAGCTCATCAGAGAGAACCTGAAAAGACGCTGTGCAGTGTGTCCTATATCACACGTGTGACATTTATTCTCGCTGGAGTCTGTCTCTCGATAATTGTTCTTCAGGATTTGTTGCTCAGGGGCTTATGGGAAAAATTACTCCTAATAGAAATACTATTATATTTTATTCACAGTATTCTAACTTTCAGAGGATTTAATGACAAATCTGTTCCCATTATGAGAGTAAAGTTAAATGTATTTCTAGATTTAAATAAAACATGCAGAAATCAGAATGTAGAGGGAAAAAATTGCTGAATGAAGAGGCGAATGAATGAAATCTCGTTCTAATCTGGGGCGAGCCTTGAGATGGGTCTTCACTCCGGTCGGGAAAGTTGGTCCTTCCTCTGCTCCAGGATGCAGTGGACCCGGGTGTGCAGGGAAGACAGAGGACGTTGGTCAGGAAATGCTATGGGCTCAGTTTCACTTAGAACAGGCACCCCGTCTGCAGTTTCCTACCTGAGTGTCCACGTACTCCTGGACATCAGAAGTGGATTCCTTCCTTGTCATTTGTTTGTGACTCCTGCGGATATTAATTTCTCTCTTGTGTTTCGTATAACCTCTGACTGCAGCCACGTATCCGCGGGCGCACTTTGTGGGTTTGAATCATCAGCTCTAGAAACGTGCCAGATTACGTCTCCACATTTTTCCCCTTGTCTTTCCTACTTAGAATAGCAAAGAGCTAGGGACATGGGTCAGGGATGCACCGAGTTGGCTTCCGGTGTTTGGTGGTGTTCCGGCAGGTGCCCTATCTCCCTGGAGCCCAGAGCTCCACGCCTGGAGCATCACGCCTGCCTGATCCAGTGCCCTCTCGACTGGCATGATGTTAAGCACTCGCCATTCACTTTCTCCTTGAATGCGTGGACCAGTCCTCTGTGGAGGGACCATGAAAACCTTACCAGACAGACGAGGATGCTGAGGCTCCCAGGGGCCACTAATTCGCCTACTAAAGAGACGAACCGAGAAACCACTTGGGCCCCAGGCTAGCAGGTCTCTGCTTTGGGTACGACTGTGTGTGGTATGAACCCTCCTCACCTGATGTCCCCCTTGTCTTGGGAGGCCATACGATGGCCCCGTGCTGATGTCCAGTCCGGCATTCTGTTAAAAAGAAAACCACAAGCCCCAGGTGGAGTCACTTAGGCTAGGCCAACCCATCAAACTGGGGCTTAATATCTAACCTAATTAAATTTTCCACCTCCCTTTCAACCAGGACTTTTCTGGTCAGCATTAATAAGGTAATAAGGTAATCTGTGCTCTGGGCCCTCTCCAATCCCCAAAGGAAGATCAAGTAATCCGCCTAAAGGAAGATGGCGTCACCCAAAAATCCTTCTTTTTTTTTTTTTCTTTTTCTTTTTCTGCTTATGACTTCCTCAGCCTTTCTCTAAAAACCTTTTCCCTCCTATAGCCCTTTGGAATTCCCCTCCACTTGCTAGATGGGATAGATGCGGCCCACTTCTGGGATCGATCAAAAAAGTCAAAGAGGCTTTAAAGTTTGCTCAGTCGAATTTTTGTTAACAGTCCAGTGCTGTGCACCTTCAGGGTGAAGACCACCCAGGGGCCTCGCTCCCTGCGTTTGCTGGGTCTCCTCTGACTTGTAAAAACCCATCCTAAGCCCTGCTCAGGTGATTTACCATCACTGCCCTTTTGGGCTTTATCGGCATCAATTATTGAGGTGATTACTAATGCATTCTACGTGGGTTTCCTGTGAATCCCCGAGTACAGTGTTCATAGGGTGACAACTTTTCTGTTACAGAGACACCGATTCTCTGTGAGAAGGTGTTTCCAGAGCTCCTGGCCTCCATTCCTGACCTGCTGAGTGACCCTGGACACTCCTCTTACACTCTCTGAGGTCCAGCCTATTTGTTAAATGGCATAGTATTGACTTCAAAGGAATGTTGTGACCATTTACTTAGACACACACACACACACACACACACGGCTTGGTCTCTGGGTTGTTTAAAAAAATACCTTACATCCTTAATGTAAATAGTTAATTTATATTTGCTTTACAAAACTAGAAATACAATGTTCTCGTCCCAGGACCCCAGGGGGCCCTGGAGAAGTGTCTGATGAATGAATGAAGGTCACTCCACTGCCTGTGGCTTTTGCAAGTTTCCGAATACACCTGCTGAACAGGCTTTGCGGTCAGCGTTTCCCCGCCACTGGCCACTGCCTTTCAGCTGGGGTGGGCCGGAGGTGTTCTGGATTCTCAGGGAGGGGCCCACGTGGGCTGCACAAGCCTGTAAAGTTGGGATCCGAAGCTCTATAGTTGGGTCTGATTCTCAGCACTTCTGGCTGTTAATTCTTCGACTTTGCCAAAGCTATTCGCATTTTCTGTGTCTTGTTTTTGTTTCCCAGGCCGCAAAATAAGAATAATGAAATCACCTATTCTGCTTGCTTTGTGGTCAGGCAGGTGGGGCTCTGCTAAAGGTTAAAGTTCCCTTTCTATTCTGATCACTCCAGAAGGTACAAGAATGCCTGGAGCCTGTTTTCCAATCTCAGCACATTTGCGGGGAGTCTGATCACAGTTGTAGGAGAGAAATATTGATCCCGGTGATGCCGGGCTCGCCACTCCTGGATTTATACCTTCTGATGGCTGTTGCAGGGAGTAACCGCTAATCTGGCAACGGATTTTGAAGTCACGAGTCTTGAAATCCTTCTCTCTCTGTGGGCCATCTGGCTTCGGTCTTTATGCTTTGAACCCCCCCCCCCCCCCGACTTTTAGATGCTTTTCCTTTAATATTCTATCATTAAAAAAATATATGTCCCATGGGCGCCTGGGTGGCTCAGTCGGTTAAGTATCTGAGTTTGGCTCAGGTCATGATCTCATGGTTTGTGAGTTCAAGTCCCTCATCCGGGCTCTGACAGCTCGGAGCCTGGAGCCTGCTTCAGATTCTGTGTCTCCCTGTCTCTGCCCCTCCCCTGCTCTCTCTCCGTCCGTCTCAAAAATAAACAAAACATTTAAAAAATAAAATTAAAAATAAAAACTATGTCCCCTTTGGGGATTGTTATGAGACAATCTGAGTGCAAAGCAACACAGCTATAGTAGATACAAGTTATTTCAAAATAACTTCATTTTTCAACGAAATCTATTCCTTTCACCTCCTTGGTATCAGGTCACTTCTGCGATCGTGTTTGGAACAACATTCCTTCCATCAGGATGCCAGTTTATGGTTGTATCGACCTGCTGCTGGTCGTAGCCCTCCAATTCCCAGGCAGGAATGAATATACATAATTCCAATGCTGACGCTCCAGCGGAAGTGGGGTGGGGGTTACACTTTTAAAATAGATACGTTTTCCTGTTCTCCCCCTTACTGAGCTCTGACTGGCCATCCATCCCTGCCAAAGTTTAGAGGGTTCGACGCGACCATCTGATACACGAATATGGAGTTCATTAAGGTGTTTTCACTGCGAATCATGAAATGCGTTCAGAAAACAAGAAATCTTCTTTCCAATAGTTGCAGTGCGTGTGAATATTCTCTCCCAACCCGATTCGTTATTTCTCTCCTAAGTTCATCTTTTCTACTAAAAAAAAAAAAAAAAAAAAAAAAAAAAAAAAACAAAAAAAAAA
>NW_024412430.1:17922359-18109159 GCF_014898765.1 Herpailurus yagouaroundi | reverse complement strand
GCGCGGAGCGGCTGCCGGACGCCTCGGGTGCCGGGGCGGGCGGACCATGGATCGTGCGGCGGGCGCCGTCCTCGGGATGCTCTTTCTTTTGTCTGCTCGGCCGTGGAGCACGGCGGTGGCAGGGAGCCCTTGTGAGTACGGCACATCTTTTCCAACTTGCGTTGACAACTTAGGATTTGTGTTTTTATTAGTAACGAGTGTTTGCAGATGGCAGCGCTGGCGTGTTTGGGAAAAGGAGGCATTCCAAAAAAAAAAAAAAAAAAAAAAATCTCTCCCAAGTACCAGCGCCAAGATAGGAAGGTTTCTCTTGCTTTGCTTTTTCCCTCCTGCCAAGTCTGAGATCCAGCAAAAGCCTGTGTTTGACTTTTTTTTTTTTTTTTTTTTTTTGCCGGCGAGCTGAATCTTCCCTGAGAAAGCTCAAGTTTTTAGTAAAACCTGCAGCGGGCATGAGAATACAGAGGCGCGGAGAGTCCGGCGGGAGAATAGCTTCAGAGGAGGGGAGGCCAGCAGGCCGGCGTGGTCATTTATCTCCTTGCGGTGTACACGCGTTCGGGAGGAAGCGTGTCAGCGCGAAGCGGCGGGTCCTGCATTAGCGCACACGTTTGCAGCGGGCGCTCTGCGGAATTCGGGGCGCCGCGGCGCCGCCCACCCTGCCTTGGAGGGTCCCCGGGATTCCGGGAAGCCGGACCCCTCACGAGGTAAAGGGAGGGACAGCCTGCCTTCCAGGCTCCTGTAGTCCGTGCACCTGCTTGTGTGTGGCGACGTGCGTGTTTCTGCTTTTGTAGGTTCCCTGAGGCTACGGTAGCCTCTGGGTCCCGGGCTAGCTGCCGCCGAGTCCCATCTAAAGATGCTCGCTAGCCCGCCTCGAGGTATCTGACTCTGGAGATCAGGAGAAGTTTGAGGAGTGTTGTTCAGATTGACACCTCCATCCAGGGCATTTCTTGCCTTGATGGATTTTAAGAAACTCCCTGTCCTCCCCCTATCCCCCCTTCCCTTCCTGTCCCATCCGCCTAAAGAAAATTAAAAAACAAACAAACAAATCAGGTGTAGGGCTTCGGACAAGCTAGTAATACATTTCAAGAAAGTGCTAGCAGGCGTGCTCAGAAACCGACTTTGCTGCTGGGTACCCGGATTTAGCTCTTGGGGCCCCACCTCTGTCCTCACTGGGAAGCCGGCTCAAGTGGGAAGCCTTGCACATAGAGTTACCTTCGCGCCCATTCATGCACGGATGCCGCGGGGCTGTGAAGGTTTTGCGGTGTCATGGTCTAGTATCAGCTTATTTAATGCCATGTCGTGTGTGAGTCACTCCTCAAAATGAGCCTTAATCTCCTTGAAGCAGCTACTGCCCCGCGTTTCAGACACAATTTTAATTTAGCTTGGTGGGACAACTGCTCTGAATTAATTAAAACGGGGGCGTTTACATACAATCAAATCCTTAAATCCTTCGGCAGAGCACTTGTTATTGTGCTAAGAAATTCAAAATGACTAGTACTAAGTGATTTGCTGATATTCGTACATTGGAGAATAACTCAACGTCCTTACTCTGAGGTGCCATTAAAAAGTCACCGGAGGTCACTCGTACTTCAAGGAAACGTGGGTTCGAAAATCCTTCCCAGGAGAGAAAGCAGAGGGCCGGCTTCTTAGTGGTGATTGCAACATATGGGCAAGATCAGTGGTATTTATTTTCACTTAGTATTTTACTCCCTGAAATCCACGTAGGTATCATGTTCTTTCACACAGAGCCTCCTTCTTACAAGGCACCTGCTCTGGGGTGCTCTGTGACTGATTATCCATGCAGGTTCCCATGTCTGAATTGGATGTGTCCCGAGCTCAGTCCCCCTGGGACTGAGTCTCTGGGTGACTCTTCAGATGTTGATGCTGGTTTTTTTTGCCTCTCAGCCTCGTGTACTTAGGTGTATTTGGGACTCTTCTCAAAAGTTCCATAAATTAACCTATGTAAATTTGCATTGCTAAGGGCATTTTATTTATTTATTTTATTTATTTTTATTTTTTCAGTATATGAAATTTATTGTCAAATTGGTTTCCATACAACACCCAGTGCTCATCCCAAAAGGTGCCCTCCTCAATACCTATCACCCACCCTCTCCTCCCTCCCACCCCCCATCAACCCTCAGTTCTCAGTTTTTAAGAGTCTCTTATGCTTTGGCTCTCTCCCACTCTAACCTCTTTTTTTTTTCTTTTTTTTTTCCTTCCCCTCCTCCATGGGTTTCTGTTAAGTTTCTCAGGACCCACATAAAAGTGAAAACATATGGTATCTGTCTTTCTCTGTGCTAAGGACATTTTAGATAACTAAAGTTCAAGTCCTTGATGGGATCACCACAAAGATGACCCTCTTCAAGGGTCAAGTATACATTTCAATGACTTCGAAGATTCACAGGGGCCACCCAGATGGCGTTTGATAATTTCCCAGTAATCCCCTTTGGCATCATGTGTAGCAGTAGACGTAAATGGTGAATGAATCGCATGCCTGGATTAGCTAATTTGCCGGATTCAGTTTTTCTTTAACTCCAGCATATTTGGGAAGTGTGTGTTCGATGTGTGTGCAAGCACGGTACATCAGACATGGATTTGTAGTCTCTTATCACTAAGTCAAGGCAGAGGGGTCTTTTTGTTGTTGTTGTTGTTTTGTCTCATCATTTGAGAAATTCTAGAGAGGAGTTTGCCAGCAGTGTGGGATTTAAGCTACGAACAAGAAATCACGAATATCAACATTGCTTAAGAAATTTTAAATCAGGAAATGACACACTGGAGGGAAAATGTTTCTAAATGGCCATGACCATGGGCTTGTTTTGTTGTTCCGTATTCTCCGTCTTTTTGAAGATAAAACAAGTGGGCTGAACTGCCTCCTCCAAAATATGGCCACGGACTTGATATTTAGAAAAAACATGTGAACATCTATCTAGTCTGCCTTTTAGAACCCTCTGTCCCAAGTCAAGACGAGAGTGTTATAATATGATCTGTCCTCTGAAATAACTCAAGAGGGAGGTTATAATATAGGTTTCCAAGTTAGAGCCCTGCTTTCTAGAAGTTCTTATGTAGGCTGTTGCCTCCTTTAATTCTTACCAAGCGCCACAAATGGAAGAAGGCAATAGCTCTCTGTTTTAGAATTATTCTTGTAAATCCACGACTCCTTTATGAATTTCAAGACCTTTCTGGAGGCAGAAGAGATAGGATCTGAATATGAAAATGTCAACATTTCGATTGTGTATTTAGTGTTGTAAGCCTGTGTCCTGGATCGCACCTCAGTCCGAGGGGTAACGTTCACCCCCTCCCCACTTAGGAACAACACAAGTGAAAGTTAATGTACAGCTGAATTATTTTCCCCATGTAAGTAAGGTACAAGCTGTGGCTGATAGCTGATCCCCCCCCCCCCGCCATCGCCACTGAATAAGGATAGACGCATATGTTAGAAACTTCAGTCGTTGATGGTGATTATTTGTGATATAAATGATGACATTTTTACAGATCGCGGGATTCAATTTAGTGAGTATGACTGACTTGTTCTTCCTTCGTTAAATCTCAGTACTTGTAATTTTCTCTAGAAGCTTCCTTGTGATTCCTTCCCCTGTCAAAAGCACCCTTCTCGTTTCATGGAAAAAAAAAAAAAAAGATCTATTTCTGGCCCACTGCAGGTGGGGTATACACTTTGAATTGCCCTTGTAGGGGTGATCATGTAAATTTGTTTTTCTATATTGGCACCTGTCCTCTTCCCCATTAAATCCTAGACCAGAGAGGTCTCTGACCATGAAAGGGGGTGTGGATCGAGCCCATTTTGTTTGCCAGCATGGGAAACAAACCCATGACCTTCACAACTACCTAGTGTTTGATCTAAGCAATAAACATGTTAACACCTCAATTTGAAGATTTGTACCAGAGTTGAACCCTTTCTTCATTCGAGCCTAAGCTGCTTTATGTGCAGAAGCATTACTGTATCTTCTTTGACGAAAGTGCATTCATATAATCCCGTGGTAGAAATTATCATCCAATAGTATGCTTTTGTAATATGAATAACATACATAGCTTGATGTAATAGTGAGACAGTTGAAGTGTATGAATTATCCTAACTTGGTGACATGATTAACCTTAATAATTTGGTATAAAAATATATGCATGCAGACTGGGTGACTGGACATAATGCTACAGTTGCTAAGAAGTATGAAATCACGACAACTTATTTAAGCAAAGTACTTGTCATATATCTCTTCTCGAGGGTTTTGTTTTTCAGAAATAGTGGACGCAGATTCTTTGTAATTATTTGCTAAGTGTCATCAAAATTCTTTATTGCTAACTGAGCCTACTCAATCTTCCAGTAATGTCAGGAGTGCTAAGAGGCTCAAAGTAGTCGACAAAGAAATTTCGCCTTGGCTATTACGGACTAAAATCCTTCCAGTATTTTAATAGGCTCAGGCTTTTCTTTGCCTTAATAGCATGCTTAGTGCTTGTCTAGAGGGAGTCCAGTCTTCCAAGTTAATCAGCCTAAGGTGTCAGAGGGTGTGCCCGTGGAGCAGGTGAATGGGGAACCCATTCTCGATACAATGAAACGTGTTGGGGAAAATGAGCTCAGAATATGGGGATGTGTGTTTTAGCAGGAACTGGAGCTGAGAGTTTTTTTGGAAAGAGCCTTCCACAAACTAGTGAATAGATCCTTAGTTATAGTATTTGAATACACTTCCCAGAAATACTGAAGGTGAAGGTGCTTTTCAGAAGCAGAGAGAAAACAAAAACCTCTTCTCTCCAGAAAACTTGCAAAGTCCATGGTGACTGTCAGCACAAAGTGACAGGCAAGAACAGAGCTGGGTTTTTTGGGGGTTGACACTTCACGATTTTGGAAGATTCTCTAAGCAAAAATAAACGAAATAACCCTGAGGACGTATCATCGGTGACCCTCCCAAGCCTGGAAGGGTGTTTTGGGGAGAGGACTGGAGGTCATGAGAATCCACTTTTTTGAGTTGATTTCGGAAAAAACCCAGCTCATTCAAAACTACTTCATAAGGGACATATTCATTAACAAAAACGTCTCAACTGAACAGATTTCAAGTTGAAATTTTCTCCTTAAGTCAAAATTAGACTTTGAATATAAAAGTATAGAATAGCTCCAACAATTTGGAAGTAATAGACCCAACGTTCTTCCCCCCACTTACTTTTAGAGCCTTTAAAAGGCTTGGCTTCCACATACAGAATTCTTCAGAGTAACTTCTGCAGGGTCCCCTTTGCACCCACCTGTCACCTGTGACCTGCTGTGCTGCTCATTGCTTTGGGCGTCACTTGCTTTGTGTTGAATAACTTTTAAAAACTAAATTATTAATGTCGGCCTTTTTCTGAAAGGCATTAGACTAGATGTAACACGTTCTTTCAAAGTAGACATCCTTGTGATTCCTAGTTTGAATTTTATGGCATAGGGTTACACGCTTTAAAAATGTCTTGGGGCGCCTCGGTGGCTCCGTGGGTTAAGTGGCCGACTTCGGCTCCGGTCATGATCTCCCGGTTTGTGGGTTCGAGCCCCGCATCGGGCTCTGTGCTGACAGCTCGGAGCCTGGAGCCTGCAGCCTGCTTCAGATTGTGTCTCCCTCTCTGTCTGCCCCTCCCTCCCCCTCTCTAAAATAAATAAGCATTATAAAATTTAAAAAATGAAAACAAGTCTTTTATCATGCGTTAAGAAAAATTATACACAGCCTGTAAATTCTGCGAAAAGAGTATGACACCATGACCTTTTTACTGTTACGCAGAGCATTGTTTAATGCCCACATGATCGTTTAATTATTCAGAAGAACGCACCCATGCCTGACTTGGTCATTTACTATTTGACCAGAGCTTAGACACTAAGATGTTACAAGTTAAATTGATTTTTTTTTTTTTTTTTTTAGGTTCGAAGGGTAACTACAAAGGTTTTATTGCACGCTAGCGCAGTCGTAGGACAAAAAAATGGTGTAATGTATCTTCTGTGGGTTGTGGCTTTTATCACTCGGTGGCACTCTGATAAGATGCTCGCGGAGGGTGTGTTACCTCTAACTCAGAGAGAGAAACACGAGAAGAGTTTGCTTTTTTAACCAGCAAATATAATACTTTTGAACGCATCCTTTCAGGGGATATGGTAAATAGTGCGCCACATACGCAAATTCATGTCTTCCTGAGTTTTATTGAGATGTGGCTTTCCGATACTCCCCCACTGGGGGTCCCATCCGCGAATCCGCATGGTGGTTGTCCACGGAGGAGGGATTCCTATGCCCAGTGTTCGAGGGGCCACCCCTGGGGGCTGGGGGGGGTGGGATGTGGCCGGACAACCTTGCTGGAATCTGTAGTGGTCCTGTAACCTCGGGCGCTGTGGCTGAGATCTAATGTCCCACATGCCCCCGTCATTCCCATCCATTGCTCGGGGTGTTCAGGACCCAGCCGAAGATTTCTCCGGAGCTTGCGAGCAAGCAGGGAAATTACAAGCTTGCATGACAGCAGGAGTGACCGGTTGCCTTGCGACATTAACTGAGGCACTGCCTTCAGGACTCATGGTTCTAATTAGTGTGTGTGTGTGTGTGTGTGTGTGTGTGTGTGTGTGTGTGTGTTTTAATTTTAACATCTATAAATCCCCAGGTAACCAGAGAGCTTGATAAAGTTAAGCTAAGCACACTGTTTCTGGGAGTGGGGAACCGATGGCAGGGGTGGTAGAGTGACCGCTGTGTGTGTGTGTGTGTGTGTGTGTGTGTGTGTGTGTGTCCCGAGGATGTGGACGGGCAGAGAGCTGCTGGAGGGATTAGGAACCCCTGTCAATCGTTGTAAGCGAGGCACGTGGTGGATTAGTTGGCAATCCAGGTATGCAGGATGGAGTCATTTCTTACCAGCTATTGTGTAAAATGGATATTCTCCAGTTTGGATTTCTGAGCGTGTGAGCAATTAAGAAATACGACATCCGCCCTGTCCCCGTTGATCTCACGGGTGCTGGGTCCCCTGGAGCTGGTACGCAGCCGTCCCCATCTCGCAGCCCCTACCCTGTCCTGGTCCCTGGGAAGAGCTTACCAAGGAAACGCTGGTAGGGTTTGGATTTAAAGGCCAGTAGACACACGAATTTCTAGCATTTTAGCATTAGAAAATAATGCAGTAATTTGATTCAGATCAAAGAAAGTCATTTTAATCAAAACCACTATTATGGAAGAAAATATATATTTTTTCTAAATATTTATTTTTGAGAGAGAGAGAGACAGCACAAGTGGGGGAGGGGTAGAGAGAGAGGGAGACACAGAATCTGAAACAGGCTCCAGGCTCTGAGCTGTCAGCACAGAGCCCAACGTGGGGCTCGAACCCACGAACCGTGAGATCATGACCTGAGCTGGAGTCGGATGCTCAACTGACTGCACCACCCAGGCGCCCCTGGAAGAAAATATTTAAAGAACTGTGATCGATTTTAATGTCTCAGATTTGGCAGATTTAAGAAAAATAATACATGTCTGTAGACATCTGTTCAAATGTTTTGAGATTATCAAGATTAAGGATTTATTGTGTAGCTTTACATTTGCCATGTTTTTGACGTCTAAAACTTGAGAATGATGGAGGCACCTGGGTGGCTCAGTCGTTTAAGCCTCCGACTTTGGCTTAGGTCGTGATCTCACGGTTTGTGAGTTCGAGCCCCATGTGGGACTCTGCTGATGGCTCAGAGCCTGGAGCCTGCTTTGGATTCTGTATCTCCCTCTCTCTCTGCCCCTCCCCTGCTCATGCTCTTCCTGTCTCTCTCTCTCAAAAATAAATAAACATTAAAAAGATAAAAAAATAAAACTTGAGAATAAGAGCATTGCGACATTAATGGTATTACAACATGAAGAGAAAAAATAAATAGCTGTGTACTGTCATCAGGCAAGCTAGCCAGTCTGTGATGTGATTCTTAGACTTCTTGTTGAGTTGATTCCCCGTGAGCCTTGACATTCTCAAGCACATCCTTTTCTATGATGTGGAATGTGTAGGCAGTGCTAAGAGTTAAAAAAAAAATTGGAGGGCTCAAGGAGGGTAGGTTGATAGAGTTTAAGGTGTATTTCAGGGAGTTTAAGGGAGCAAACACCAAAATTAGGCTTTCTTAAAGAATCACGAACATTTCTGAAAATAAATTTTGCAGACATAGAACCCAGGAGAGTCGACAGATACCAAAGTCTGTTCCCTGTTAGGGAAAGGCAGATGATCCCTTCTGAATTACAGTGCAAGGCTAAGAAAGCACGATGTTGGTTTTCTGGATCATAAGAATAAAATTTTGATCGTAAGAGTTTATTATTATTTTTTGTCATGATGAGCTACTGATCTGCTTTAGTAAACCCGAAAACCTGGTCTTTGACAAATTTACATCACTGCTGATGATCGATTTTACTCGTTCTCCTTGTAAGCGATGAGACTCATTTGTTGGAGGACAGGTTGCACGTTTGCCTGGAAAAAAGATCCTTTCCCTCGTGAATATTGTTGCAAAGTGAGGCAGGAGGGAGTGGAGGGCTAGTGTTTGCTTTAACATGAAAAAGACACCGATGTCATTAATCGTGGCCCTGTTCTCCAGGATGAGGCTGGGCAGCCCCCCCGGGTCCCCCACACCTCCACTCTGGGAGCCTCCAGCAGCACCTTCCTCCTCCATTGTCTTGGACAGAGGAAGACTGGGCTGTGAGGCCAAATGTCTCCGTGGGTTGACTTGGGTGGACTGGGCTGTCCCAAGAGGTGTCCCTCTGCCTTCGCTGCTGCCCATGGGATCAGCACTGAGTGGGAGGGTGGCAGTGAGGAGGAGAAGGTTGCGTGTGCCCAGGAACACTTTTTGGGACTCAGTGGTTGTTGGATTTTGTACGTCGACTAGTAAGAAACGGGGCGGGGGGTGTCAGGATTAGGTATTGGCAAGCATCTTTCAGTTACAAGTGAACAGAAGACCCAATCCAATGGACTTAAACCAGAACGGGAATAGTCGGTGCACATCATTTCATTTCAGGCAAGTTGGAGACACTTGGTGACACTGTGCCACGAGGGCTGGCCTCTCTTCCTCTTTCGGCTCCGGCTTCCCATGTTGGCCGGAGGCTCAGGCAGCATTCTGTTTGGCAGCTCCATGGCCAAGGTCGAGCTGTCTGGGCAGCGCTGTTAGAGGGAATGCCTTCCCCTATTTGGACTGTGGCCCTTATCGCTCTGAGGCAGTGAGCACTTATTTATTTGTTCGTTCCCTTGTTCCAAACTCCAAGCAAGCAGGGACTGCTTGAGGGAACAGGGGTAGTTCGGAGACAGGGGGCTGCAGGGTAAGTAAAAAGGTGAATGATTCTCTTTCCCCAAATGCCAGCAAAATCCCCAGACCTGACTTGCATTGTCTCTTCCGGGTTGGGTAACCGTTCTTCCCCGGGGACTGTGACAGGAGGGCGTGGCCTTCGGACTGACCAGGGGTGTGGCCAAGAAGTGACCAGGACTTGGTCCTTGACCGGGTGCTCTGCCTGCATCTCTTGATGAGAAAGTGAAATGCACCATCCATTTAGGTAATTAGTTTAACATCTATTATGAAAGCATTGGCTTTGGGGCTCTTATCTGCTTCATACAACAGATGGCTGGTTACGTGTATGCCTCCTTCATTAGATTTTAAACTTCCTGAGAACAGAATCACATTTCTTTGTCCCTACAGTTCTGCTGATGGTGCTCCGTAAGTATTTACCAAAAAAAGAGAGAAGAAATTAATATATTGAAAATACGCTAGTTTGAAAGTATATGGTGAAATCCTGGAGAATCCTCCTGTGTATTTGATAATCATTTTGCAGGTAGCCTAATAAAAAATTAATTTTCACGTGAGTATCCCCAAGCTCACCATTTGTCCGTGGAAAGATCCACTGGCTGATTTTGAATGTTTCATTTTCTTTCGGTAGCAAAACGCATGACATAATTTCTGCCCCGAGGCTTTGATGAGAGGCATGGTGCGTGTTATAAAAACCGCCGGGATTGAGGAGGGCACCTGTTGGGATGAGCACTGGGTGTTGTATGGAAACCAATCGGACAATACATTTCATATTAAAAAAAAACAAAAAAACTGCTGGGAGCCCCCGAGGGAGCACTGAACAGGCCAGGTGACAGGGGCGCTACCCAGGACCGGTGAGCAGGAAAGAGGAGGCCTCTGGGCAGGGGCCGTTAGACAAGATGTCTGTTTCTAGGGAGATCCTAGATCAAGTCTGAGCCGGGCTCCGTAGTCGGGGTCTGAAACAGGTGCCGGGAAGCAGCGTGTACCTGGAGCTCTCCAGAAGCCTGGTTTATCAACTAGATAAGCGAAGCGGCATTTAATCCCGGTGGGAAAGGCTGGTGGTGCATCGGGGCAGACAGATGGCCGTTGCACCTCAGTGTGGGTGTCCAGTTCTCTCCTTGGCAGCCGGGAGGCTGAATTCATTTGAGTCACAGCTGTCTCTGGCGTGGTGGCCGCGGACTCTGTGTCCAGTAACCTGTCGCACCGAGAGGAAGCTCCCGGTGTGCCTTCAGACTTGACAGACCCCTTCCTCGTCTGGGCTGGGGGGATTTCTGAGTCTATTCTTGGACGGTCCTTACTGCCAACAAAACCTGCTATTATCGGCCATTTTTATGACTGGCTAGCTCAAGGGCATGACGACATGTAATTATCATCTCTACTTTCAAACAAACATCGTTTCTAATTTCATCTTCAGAATTACGGAGCGGGGCATCGTGGAGGTGTATAAACAAAGATGATTCCAGCAGGCTTCTTCCAAGTAGCATAAAACGATAAAATTCAACAAATGCTTTAAAGTCATGGGCCACACTTTCAGACAGGTGAGAGGGAGAGGTCATTTGAAGTATAGCTAACACACGGCGTTAACAGTAGTTTCGGGCACACGGCGTGGTCATTGGATAACTCCGTACTTTGCGCTAGGCTCACTCGAAGCGGGGCGCCTGTCTGTCACTGTACAACACTGTCACAAGACCACTGACCACCCCCCAGGCTGTACCTTTCAGCTCATGACTAATTCATTCCATCCCTGGAAGCCTACACCGTCCACTTCCCTTCATTCATTTTGTCCTCCCTCTCTGGCAACCACCGATTTGTTCTTTGCATTTATGGGTCTCTTTCTACTTTTTTTGTTGTTCTTTTTTTTTTTTATACTCCACGTATAAACGAAATCATATGGCATTTGTCTTTTTTTGTGCCTCCTAGGTGCGTCCGCGTTGTCACAAATGGCAAGATCTCCTTCTTTTAAAAAAATTTTTTTAATGTTTATTTATTTTGGAGAGAGAGAGAGAGGAAGGGCCAGAGAGAGAGGAAGACACAGAATCTGAAGCAGGCTCCAGTCTCTGAGCGGTCAGCACAGAGCCCGACGCGGGGCTCAAACCCACGAACTGCGAGATTGTGACCTGAGCTGAAGTCGGACGCTTGGCTGACTGAGCCACCCAGGCGCCCCAAGATCTCATTCTTTTTTATGGTTGAGTAATATTCCTTTGTATATGTACATTATGCACACATACCACATCTCCTTTATACATTTATTTATCTATTGATGGACACTAGGGTTGCTTCCATATCTTGGCTATTGTAAATAATGCTGCTATATACATGGGGGGGGGTACATATATTGTTTTGAGTTAGTATTTTATTTTTCTTCGAGTAAATACCCAGTGATGGAATTACTGGATTGTCTGGTATTTCTGTTTTTAATTTTTCTTTGAGGAACCTCCATACTGCTTCCGCACTGGATGCACCAATTTACGTTCCCACCAGCAGTATATGAGGGTTCCTCCTTCTCCATAGCCTCACCAATGCTTGTTTATTTCTTGTCTTTTTGGGTTTGGCCATTCCGACAGGTGTAAGGTTTTGGTGTGCACTCTTCCAAATATGAGTGATGTTGAGCATCTCATTTCGTGGGTCCGTGGCCATCTGGATGTCTTCTTTGGAGAAATGTCAGTTCAGGTCCTGTGCCCATTTTGCATCAGATTACTTATTTATTTATTTGGTGTTGAGTTGCATAAATTCTTTATGTGTTTTGGATATTGAGCCCTTATCAGATATTTGCAAATATTCTCTTTCATTCAGAACGTTGCCTTTTCATTTTGTTGATGGTTTCCTTTGTCGTGCAAAGCCTTTTTGTTTTAGGGTAACAAATTTTTTGCCTTTTTTTCCCTTGACTCAGAAGACATATCTAGAAAAATATTTCTGTGGTGCCTGGGTGGCTCAGTCGGTTAAGCATCTGGCTTGTGATTTCAGCTTGGGGCGTGATTTCACAGTTTGTGGGTTTGAGCCCCGCATCAGGCTCCGTGGTGACAGTGTACAGCCTGCTTGGGATTCTCTCTCACTCGCTCTCTGCCCCTCCTGTGTTCGCTCTTTCTCTCTCTCTCAAAAAAAATAAGATAAACATAAAAAATTATAGAAAAATGTTTCTCAGGTTGATGTCCAAGAGATTACTGCTTATGTTTTCTTCTTGGAGTTTTATGGTTTCAGGCCTCACATTTAGGTCTTTGATTCATTTTGAGTTTATTTTTGTATATAGTGTAAGAAAGTGGTCCAGGTTCATTCTTTTGCACGTAGCCGTCCAGTTTTCCTGGTACCATTTGTTGAGGAGACTCTCTTCCCCGCTGTATACTCTTGCCTCCTTTGTGGTAGATGAATTGATCATAATCATGGGTTTATTTCTGGCTCTGTAGTGTATTGACCTATGTGTCTGTTTTTGTGCCAGTACCATACTGTTTTGGTTGTTATAGCTTTGTACTATATCTTGAAATGGATTACGATGCTTCTGGCTTTTTCTTCTTTTTCAAGATTTCTTTGGCTATTCAGGGTCTCTTGTGGTTCTGTATAAACTCTAGAATTATTCTAGCTCTGTGAAAAATACTCTCGGCCTTTTGACTGGGATTTCACTGATTTGGTAGATTGTTTTGGATGTATGACGTTTTAACAATATGAATTCTTCCCGTCCATGAACATGGGATACCTTTCTATTTTTTGTGTGTGTCATCTTCAGTTTCATTCATCAGTGTTCATAGTTTTCAGAGCACAGGACTTTCACCTCCTTTGTTAAGTTTATTTGTAGGTATTTTATTCCTTTTGGTACACTTGTAAATGGAATCATTTTCTTAATTTTTCTATCTGCTGCTTTGTTATTTGCGTATAAAAAATGCAACAGATTTTTGGATTTGGATTTTGTATCCTGCGACTTTATTGAGTTAATGTATTAGTTCTAATGGTTTTTTTTTAATGCAGTCTTTAGGGTTTTCCATCTGTAGTATCATGCCGTCTGCAAATAGTGCCAGTTTTACTTTTTCCACCCCAATTTGGATGCCTTTTTTTCCTTTGATTGCTATGGCTAGCACTTCTGGTACCATGTCGAATAAAAGTGATGATCGCGGGCATCCTTGCTTTGTTTCTGATCTTAGTGGAAACACTCAGTTTTTCACGATTGAGCATGGTGTTCGCTGTGGGTTTTTCATGTATGGCCTTCTTATGTTGAGGTGTGTTCTCTCTAAACCCACTTTGTTGAGAGTTTTTATCACGAACAGATGTTGAATGTTGTCAAATGCTTTTTCCGCATCTGTTGAGATGGTGCTGTAATGAGGGGTGGGGTCGTTTTGATCGGGATGCCTGGATGGGAATTCTGCTTCGGTAAGTTAACGTCCTTTGTGTGGTCTTGGGTAATTTCCTTACCCTCTGTGTGTCTCAGTTTATTCATCTCTAAAAAATATAATTAATGATAGTGACCTGCCTCATAGAGTTGCTAGGAAGATTACATCAATTACTGTCTGTAAATAATGTCTGGAACATAGCAAATCCTGAGGAAATTTTGGCCATTATTATTGTTCTTGCTGAAATGTGACTCTATTCCATGATCCTGGGTGGAATAATGAGATAAGCAATATTTTAAGAAAAACATTTGTAATGGGTATTTCCATTGTCCAACATATCATTATCATCAAGATTAAGATAATATTACCTCCTAAGAATGTTAAAAAAAAGGCCACGGTACAGTATCAGAACCTCCTACAGAACACTGATATATTTCGGCTTTCTGTAATATATCACTGTAAATAATGAAGTTCTTTAGATTTAGCTCTCTGTGTTAACTTGTCATTAACAATTTTAATCTTTAACTTCTTTCATTCGTATATATTTTTCCCTTAGCCGGGAAGGATTCCCCAGATCAAGATAACATGTCCCTGAAACTCGTACTGCCTGTTGTCTGGCTATTTTTGCTGAAGTCTTTGAGGATTGATAGTATCTGGCATCAATGTGGATTGTTCAGCCTTTATGATTGTTAGATGAGTGTGAGTCTCACGCCACATATTTGCCTATGCTTTGAGATGCAGTCTCAGTTAAAACGGATATGAAGACGCTGGTGTGGATCCCTGGAGAAGGGAGCGTTACTGCTTGATTCTGAAAGCTTAGGTTTAGCTCTGTCTCTCCAATTTGTTCCTGTTCCCTTTTCTTCAGTTATCCCAGCCCAGACTTGTTCAAACCCTCCATTTCTCCGGAATTTGTATACTATAATTGTCTCCACGGTTCCCCTGTCACCAACTTACCTCCTTCTAGTCCATTGCATCCTATCGCCAGAGTAATCTTTCTAAAGATTGCTTACCTGATGATCTTACTCTCCTCAGTAAAACCTTCCTATGTGTTCTCACATCACACACACACACACACACACACACACACACACACACGCACCCATAGTCCTCGAAAGGTCCCTTCTCTTTACTCACTGCTTTCATCCGCTCCTTTAGCTGACCCTGAACTACAGCCACCTCATGGCACTGGTTTTCTTTCACCACGGCTTTCACGCCCTCTCCCTCTGCTTCTAGCTCTGTCTCCTCATGTCTTGTCTTCCTGTTGAATGTGTTTTACTTCTGCAGTCATCTAGGCTCGTGGATCCATTTCCAGGAAACACACGCTTGCAGTAAAAACAGAAACATAAAACACATAAAAGAAACAAACAACCATGAGGGAGAATCAGAAGAAATAAGAAACTGCCCAATCAGATAAAAATAAATGTAGATATGGAAGTCAATTTAGAACGACTGTTGTGTATGTGTAAAGAAATAAAAGACGGGAAGAATGGAAAGAATAAGATGAATAGCAGAAGTGTAAAAGAACAGTGTCGAGAAGTTAAAAATGGATACCCTGGGATAAAGAATTCAGTGACTGTTGACATGGCAGATTAGACACAGGTGGAGAGAGACTCAGCAAATTAGAAGACAGATGTGGAATAAATAACGAGAATGCGCCACAGGGAGACTGGGAGGCAGGAAGTACGAAAGCCAGACCAAGGGGCAGGGTGAAGAGCGTGACAAGATCTCTGTGTCTGATAGAAGTTCTAGAAGGAGGAAATGTGGGAAGAAGAAACACTGAAGAGGTAATATATAGAAATTTCCCAGAATAGGGATGCCCGGGTGGCTCAGTTGGTTGAGCATCTGACTTTGGCTCAGGTCATGATCTCACGGTTTGTGAGTTCAAGCACCATGTTGGAGTTTGCACTGATAACACGGAGCCTGCTTTGGATTCTCTGTCTCCCTCTCGCTCTGTCCCTTTCCTGCTTGTGCACTGCCTCTCTCTCTCTCTCTCTCTCTCTCTGTCTCTCAAAAATAAGTAAACATTAAAAAAAAAAAAAAAAGAAAAGAAATTGTCCAGAATTGCAAAGTCACCAATCTTTTAGATTCAGGTAGTCGCTCAAAATCCCTGGGTGGTCAGTCAGTTGAGCATCCTACTCTTGGTTTTGGCTCGGGTCATGATCTCACGGTTCGTGGGTTCAGCCCCCGTGTTGGGCTCTGTGCTCGTTGCTCACAGCACCGAGCCCGCTTGGGATTCTCTCTCCCCTTCTCTTTTCACTTCTCCCCTGCTTGTGCTCTCCCTCCCTCGCCCTCTCTCTGTCTCAAAATAAATGAATAAAACTTAAAAAAAGAGATGTTGATGGATAAGTTTAGCAAGACAGGAAATGATTACAGAGGGCAGTTAGGAGAGGTGAGAATCTAGTAGTTGGTGTGCAAATCTGATCACACATTTGAGCGGTAATAAAGCTGTATGTATGGCATTGGTGTGGAATGAAAGTTGGTGGAATGCAAAGAGAGAAGACAAGGTAGATTGATGTGAGGAACTGAAAAGAAACCTGGAAAGGGGTGATCAGACAGAGCGTGCTGTGCTCCTTGCATTGTTTTGTGGGAGGAATTAAAATCTGTTTAATTGTAGACTTGGTTAAATTGTTAACCAGAATGCAGTGTAAAATTTTAAGGAGGCCCATGAGAAGAATAGTAATGGGGAGTATACATTCCAAACCAATGTAATAAAAAAAAAATAGAATAAGTCCAGGGGGAAATTTCAATCTGTTCACGAGAAAGCAAGAAGGGAGGGGAAGAAAGAAAAGCTTTGGATACAATAGACAAATTAAGTGCATAAAGTAAGATATACCAAAGTGATAAGGACATAGAGATTTGAGGGACGCCTGGGTGGCTCGGTCAGTTAAGCATCTGACTTCAGCTCAGCTCATGATCTTGTGGTTTTTGAGTTTGAGCCCCATGTGGGGGCTCTGGGCTGACGGCTCGGAGCCTGGAGCCCGCTTCGGATTCTGTGTCTCCCTCTCTCCCTGCCCCTCCCCCGCTCACGCTCTGTCTCTCTCTCTCTCTCAAAAATAAACATTAAATGGGGCGCCTGGGTGGCGCAGTCGGTTGAGCGTCCGACTTCAGCCAGGTCACGATCTCGCGGTCCGTGAGTTCGAGCCCCGCGTCGGGCTCTGGGCTGACGGCTCGGAGCCTGGAGCCTGCTTCGGATTCTGTGTCTCCCTCCCTCTCTGCCCCTCCCCTGCTCATGTGCATGCGTGCACACACTCTCTGTCTCTCTCTCTGTCTCTCAAAAATAAATAAACGTTAAAAAAAAATTAGAGATTTGAATAAAGTAATTCCAGTTTTTATTTTTCTGGGCTTATATTACATCGGCCAGTATTATTCACAGTTTCAACTACACATAAAATATTTACTTTTTTATTTGACCAAAAAGCCAATTTTAACCAATTTCAAGGTGTTAACATAAAAGTAAACGAAAATTTCCTAAAATGGAAAAGAAATAATGCATCTCGATTACAGAAGCCCATGTGGTGCTGAGTTAGATAAATGGAGGACAACAGTGGAAATTGTCAAATGAAAATAGGGGAAGTGGAAAAACGGGGAAACACGGTCCCAGGTTTGGCCACCGAAGAGAATGACGTGAACTGATTTGCTATAAGGGAATGACAGTTTGCTTGCTGTGGAGCAGGAATCAGGAATGAAAGGAAGGGCAGAGAGAAATATAAGCTAGGAGGGAAAATAACTTTTATGCTAGAAATTTGCGGTCGAACTGTTACGTAAAACGCCGTAAGACGTGAGTGGGGAGCATGACAAGGGAGAGTAAACTGTTACTAATCTTCTTTGGGAAATAAGTAAAATTTAGCCCTGGATGTTGTTCAAAAAGTAAGTATTGTGTTAAAATAAAGGATAATCAGTTGTGATATTGCGCATGCTGTTCAACGTCACGAAGCCGACGTGCCTCTTTAGGAAAAAGTCGTGTTTTCTGCTTCATGTTTTGCTACGATCGTATGCTTTTATTCATTCATTTGTCTCTTATCTGATATCGAGAGTATTCTTCATTAAACAAAGGAAATGTGTTTATGTTGAGAATGGGTGAGTGGGGTCATTTAAGTATGTGGAGGGTTTCATCTAATCTCTTTTCCTTTTCTTTTCAAAGTTTAGTTATTTAATTTGAGAGAGAGAGAGACAGAGAGAGAGAGAGAGAGAGACAGAGAGAGTCGGGGGAGGGGCAGAGAGGAAGAGAGAATCCCAAGCAGGCCCTGAGCTGTCAGCACAGAGCCCGACGCGGGGCTCGAGCTCACGAACCATGAGATCGTGACCTGAGCCGAAGTTGGACGCTTAACCGGCTGAGCCCCCCAGGCGCCCGTAATCTCCTTTCCTTATGCACTGCTGGCAGAGTTTCAGTGACAGTTGTAAAAATGACAATTGGTAGCACTGGTGGGTCTGGGTGGCACAATTTAATTCATGCTCGTCACACCTTACCAGTATACTGGTTTCAGCAATTATTATTGGTGATAGGTTACTGGGACATTTTTCTGTGGGTGATTGAAGTCTTGAGCTATGTCTCATCTTTTAGAAGAGAACAAAATATTAGACTTTATCATGTATTTTGCTGTTAAAATCTGGCGTTCCCTGAGGGTTAGCAGATTTGTGTCTTGTATAAACTAATTTTAGGTTGTGTGGTTTTATATAATGCTTTACATGGTGCAGAGAGAAGAGTCAGGTTTATAAAAGAAAAGGCAGTGTCTATACATGGTATAATTCAGCGCATGCTGTGAATTTTAAATTTCTGCTTGCTCCTGAATTAAAACATTTCCCCTCCTTTTTGACACGAGTGCTATATGTGTATCAGCACAGCCTGGAAGGTTAGTAGAAAAACCCACCCTCTTTGGGTACATTTTTTAAAGAAATGTTTAGTTGCACCCTGTGAAAATAACACCAAGTAGATATATTATGTTTATAAGTGTATCTAATGAGATATCTGAGAATGTAGTGCTTTATTCGGTAGTAATCTCAGTTTTTATGGGTATGTACGTGCACTCAACACACCCGCGCATGCGTGCTCCCTAAAAATGATTGGATTTTCCACTCGTGTAACAGCAGTGGCCTCTAGTTTTGAATAAACATGAACAATTAAAGCAAATGATTGTTTTATGGAAATTTTTTTGGCAGAGACCCAAGTTTCCAGCGAACCGTTACTATTTACATTTAAATAATTTCTGGGTAAACATTACATTAAACAGCAATGCTGTAATATACTAGAACCTCGGTAGATTTAAGCCACAAAATATTTAACAGTGAGTGAATTGTATTAAAACTTTAAGTATCGTCTGAATTCCGTACCGCATCTAATTCCATAATATCAAAACCTTTCTTTCTCCCCCCCCCCATATATTTTGTATACATTCTTGGAACTCTGCAAAGAAATTACTGTCCTGTGCTCCCTGCCCCCCGCCCCCCCAACAAAATGGGAGAAACGGTATTTTGTGGAGGAATGATGTACAAACACCCGTCCTTGGGACGCATTGACTGTACTTCCTGTGTCACCTGCAAACCCCTTTTGAGCAACTGTCCTTTGCTAAGTCTCTGAGGGGAAAGAGGAAGGGAGGAGGAAGCCGAGGAAGGAGCAGGGGAGGGAGGGAGGATGGGTAGAAAAGGCAAGTGTATCCAAATTACAAAACAAAGCTTGTGACCAGACTTTTGCCTGACGTCAAACCAGCGTTTTGAACTTTCCAGTTGGTTATTTCAAACACAAAATACATACTTACTTGTTTATTTAACGTTTGTTTATTTTTCAGAGACAGAGAGACAGAACACGAGCAGGGAAGGGGCAGAAAGAGAGGGAGACGCAGAGTCCCAAGCAGGCTCCAGGCTCTGAGCTGTCAGCACAGAGCCTGATGCGGGGCTCGAACTCACGCACCGTGACCTGAGCCGAAGTCGGTCGCCACCCGGGCGTCCCAGGAAATCCGTATTTCTTTACAATGGCGTGTATCCTGTTTCTCATTCTTATAAAGCAGTGAGTCTTTAGCTTGGGAATATGTTAGTTATTTTGTTTGTATTGTTTTAAATCCTTTGCAGTGAAAATGCCCAAACGCCAAATATTCTTTCCAAGATAGTATAAAAAGTTCTCATGTAACCTAAGTCTTGTCCTAAAAATCCAACTATTTGTTACAATATTTATGGATCAAATATGATAGCACGTTTTTAGGATTTTTTGGTTACATTTTGTTAACTTTTTAAAAAACTCATGCAAAAGTTTTCAATTGTTTTATAATCATGTAGTCTCAGGGAATTAAATAATTTTGAGGACGCCTGGGTGGCTCAGTCAGTTGAGTGTCTGACTTCGGCTCAGGTCATGATCTCACGGTTTATGAGTTCGAGCCCCGCGTCGGGCTCTGCGCTGACAGCTCGGAGCCTGGAGCCTGCTTCGGATTCTGTGTCTCTCTCTCTCTGCCCGTCCCCTGCCTGTGCTTGCTCTCTCTCTCTCTCTCTCTCTCTCTCTCTCAAAAATAAACATTAAAAAATTTAAAAAACTTGTGCTTCCAATGTTCAGTGGAGAAAATTGAGAAACTTTACAAAGTTTGCCCAGCGTTTCAAAAGAAATCACTCCTCACTCAAGAAATGTTTATTAGGCATTTGCTCCAGGAAGCAGTTCCTCTAGAAGGAGCGTTTATAGAATGAAGCTGTGTGATCTTGTGACAACTACAATGCTTTGGTAATTCACGGGAGCAATGCGCAAACAGAAATATTAAGAATATTGAGAATCAAGGCACCCCGGATTGCCCTGTGACCATTTTAACAAGGTGAGGATAGTTTGTGGGCCATCAGACTCTGCCCCTTGACCTGGCTGTTTCAGATTGACGTGCGAACAGTTGGTTCTCTAGCTAATGAGCTGTGGGCAAGCTAAAATCTTTTCAACCTAAACATTTAGGGCAAAATCAATGCCCACACGAGCCTACAGCTTTGTTTCTCACGTGCGTCTTTCCGGGCAGTAGCTCGATAGGGTTTCAGACTTTTGAGACGGTGTCTTCTGTGCTGCCCGCTCGCCCATCCTGGTTCAGATGCTACCCGCCGAACAGGACACGGATGCCGGGCCGTTCACGGGCAAACGGGTGGCCACGTGGAGACGCCGTCCCTGCAAGGGAGGCTTTCTTGCACAGCAGAGATGGTATGAGTTTCCTCCTCTGAAGAGCAGGGGAGGATTTGTGTCTGCCTTGAGGACACAAATACCATCGGTTGTATCTGAAATACCCTGCTTTGGTGGGGCTCAAAACTCACTACATCAGAGTTTCCTGGGGTGGGTTGTGGGGAATGCCCGGTTTTTTAATTTTTTATTTTTGTTATTGTATTTTATTTATTTACTTACTTATTTTTAAATATTTATTTTTGAGAGAGAGAGACACACACACACGCAAAGCACGAACGGGGAAGGGGCAGAGAGAGAGAAGGAGACACAGAATCCTGAGCAGGCTCCAGGCTCCGAGCTGTCAGCACGGAGCCCAACACGGGGCTCGAACTCGTGAACCTCGAGATCGTGACCTGAGCCAAAGTTGGACGCTTAAGCGACTGAGCCACCCAGGTGGCCCAATGTTTTATTTTTATTTTTTAAGTTTATTTATTTATTTTTGGAGAGAGAGAAAGCAGGGGTGAGGGTGGGACAGAGGGAGAAGGGAGAGAGAATTCCAAGCAGGGTCCACGCTGTTGGTGCAGAGCCCGATGTGGAGCTCGAACTCGTGAACCATGAGACCATGACATCAGGAGTTGGATGCTCAGCCGGTTGAGCCCCGCATGTGCCCCTGAGAATGCCAATTTTTAAAATGTCCTGGGTGCTTTTCACTGGTGTTCTAGTTTGGTGACTTGCTCACTGATGTGTAAGGGATTAGTGGGTCCTGCCTGGGGTCTGGGAGAAGCCCCAGCAAGCACCGCGTGGGACCCCTGCCACCTTGTAGCCAGAGCACCTCTGTGTCTCTGGGGGTCCTGTTGGGGAGCCATGTAATTTCACATATGAAGACAGGTCTCGTGGGCATCAGTGTACGAGAGACTAATTGCTCTGCCCGTTCCCGTCCCCCCGCCCCCGCCTGAATTGTATTGCACAAAATCATATGATCTTGACCCATCAAGAGATGTCACTTTCTTCTAATTCAGGGATGTTCTTTCCATTCCGGAATTTCTCCTGAAAGATACCTGGGTGTGGCGAGTTACTGACTCGCACTGACACGCCGTGTCTAAACAGGAGCTAGAATGTCTCCTGCAACGAATCCTTCCTGCGCTATCTCCACAGGCTGGTGGGGACCCCTGTCCCCTCCTCGTGTTTGCCTGCGTCCCTCTGTGACACGCCTGTCCCACACCCCGCGCGGAAACACATGCTCTGTCTCTCAGGACGAATTTGGCTGCCTCAGTGTTGCAAGCTCAGTATGCGTCGGAGAGGAACCAGGGCTTAGATAGGGAGACTCAAGAAAGTTTTTCTCGGGACGCCTGGGTGGCTCGGTGGGTTAAGTGTCCGGCTTCAGTTCAGGTCCTGATCTTGTGGTTCGGGAGCTCGAGCCCCGCGTCGGGCTCTGTGCTGACAGCTCGGAGCCTGCAACCTGCCTTGTATTCTGTGTCTCCCTCTCTCTCTGCCCCTCCCCTGCTTACGCTTTGTCTCTCTCTCTCTCTCTCTCTCTCTCTCAAAAATAAATAAAGATTTGGGGCACCTGGGTGGCTCAGTCGGTTAAGCGGCCGACTTCGGCTCAGGTCATGATCTCACGGTCCGTGGGTTCGAGCCCCGCGTCGGGCTCTGTGCTGACCGCTCAGAGCCTGGAGCCCGTTTGAGATTCTACGTCTCCCTCTCTCTCTGACCCTCCCCCGTTCGTGCTCTGTCTCTCTCTGTCTCAAAAATAAATAAATGTTAAAAAAAATAATAAATAAATAAATAAAGATTAAAAAATTTTTTTTAAATAAGAAAGTGTTTCTCCAACTCGTGGCCGATTTAATTCAGCACACATTGACCACGTGGCAGGCACGGTGCTGGAAGCTGAGGAAATAAAGACAAATCCCGGTTCTCTACAAAACCTGCTGACCCCGTACGAGAACAGGGTGATTCATGAAAATGGCACCAGGTGTCATTTTTAGAACCACAGTTGTCATTGGTGCCTTTTGCTGAATGTCAGTTTTCAGGGGCCTTGGTGGATAATAATTGGGACCGTCAAAATTTTGCCTTTCAAACGGGTCCAAATTCTCGGCTCCTTTAGGGTGCGGAAGCAGAGAAATCTGGGAGGAAACTGAAAAGTTCTCTCTCCAGAGCTGTGATTCCTCTGAGGTTCGGAACTCACGCAGCGGTGCGTGCTTTTAAAGCCAGGAAGGAATAGACTTGATCCTTTCGGTTGCCGGGCCAAGTGCCAGAGCTGAATTTCACAAAGGGCCTTCTTGACAGAGAGCTGGAACAAAATCAGCGTAAGGGTGAGGCATTTATGTCCCTCTTCAGGGAACTTCTTTGAATCACAGCCTTGATTCTTAAGTGAATTCTCAGCTGTTGATACAAAGAAAGCCTTCGTTGTCTAATGGACACTAGTTTTTAGAGCAGTTTTCTGTTCACAGCAAAATTAAGCAGAAGGTACAGAGATTTCCCGTATCTCCCCCTTGCCCCCCGCACATGCACAGCCTCCCTTGTTATCGACAGCCGCTATCAGAGGGGTTCATTTATTCAAACTGATGCTCTGGGGTTGGTACATCATTACCACCTAAAGTTCACCAAGTTCGGGTTCACTCTTCGTGTGTATTCTGCAGCATTTGCCAAATGCGTAATGTCACATACCCCTCATCGCTGTGTCACACAAAATCCGGTGGCCACTTCCTGAACACTGACAACTGCTGACCTCTTTCCCGTCTCCATAATTTTGCTTCCTCCAAAATGTCGTCGAGTTGAAGTCAACCTGGATGTAGCCTCTCCACACTGGCTTCTTTCACTTAGAAATGGGCATTTAAGGTTCCTCCATGTTTTTTTCATGGCTTGACAGCTCATTTCTCTTTATTGCTGAAAATACTCCATTGCCTGGTTGTGGCACCCAGAGGTTTTTTGTTTTATCCATTCACCTACTGAAGGATATTGCGTTTGCTTCCAAGTGTTGGCAATCAGCGAATCAAGCCGCTGTAAATCACATGTGCGTGTTTTTGTGTGGACATTAAGTTTTCAACTCCTTTGGGCACATACCAAGGAGTACACTTGTTGGGTTGCATGGCGGGAGTATATTTAGTTGTGTAAGAACGTGCCAAATTGTCCTTCCAAGAAGACTGCCATTTTGCATTCCCACCAGCAGTGGATGAGAGTTCCTCTTGGTCTACGCCCTTGCCAGCATTTTCTGTTGGCAGTGTTCCAGGTGTTGGCCATTCTGATGGGTGCATGTTGGTATCTCATTGTTTTAATTTCCATTTCCCTGATGACATATCGTGTTGAGTCTCTTGTTATACGTTTATCTGACATCTGCGTATCTTTGTGGAGGTGCCTGGAAGTCGTTGGACCATTTTTGAGATGGAGTTTTTTTGTTTTTGTTTTTTTTTTTTGATTGTTGAGTTTAAGAGGTTTTTTTTTTTTTTTATTTTTTTTATTTTGGACAACAATTCTTTGTCAGATGTATCTTTTTCATATACCACCTCACACCGGTCAGAGTGGCTTACATGAACAAATCAGGAGACTGTAGATGCTGGAATGGGTGTGGAGAAACGGGAACCCCCTTGCACCGTTTGGTGGGAATGCAAACTGGTGCAGCCGCTCTGGAAAACAGTGTGGAGGTTCCTCAAAAAATTAAAAATAGATCTACCCTATGACCCAGCAATAGCACTGCTAGGAACTGACCCAAGGGATACAGGAGTACTGATGCATAGGGGCACTTGTACCCCAATGTTTAGAGCAGCGCTTTCAACAATAGCCAAATTATGGAAAGAGCCTAAATGTCCATCAATTGACGAATGGAAAAAGAAGATGTGGTTTTTATAGAGAATGGAATACTATCTGGCAATGAGAAAGAATGAAATCTGGCCATTTGTAGCAACGTGGATAGAACTGGAGGGTATTATGCTGAGTGAAATAAGCCAGGCAGAGAAAGACAGATACCATATTTTTTCACTCATGTGTGGATCCTGAAACTTAACAGAAGACCATAGGGGAGCGGAAGGGGGAAAAAAGTTACAGAGAGGGAAGGAGGCAAACCATAAGAGACTCTTAAATACTGAAAACAAACCGAGGGTTGGTGGGGGGGGGGTGGGGGGGGAGGGGAAAGTGGGTGATGGGCATTGAGGAGGGCAGCTGTTGGGATGAGCACTGGGTGTTGTATGGAAACCAGTTTGACCATAAATTATATTTAATATAAAAAAATAAAGTGCTAATCTAATTCTTTCAAAAAAAAAAAAAAAAAAAAAGTTTTTTTTTTCTTTGTGTTGCCTTTTTCTCCTTTGAAAGATAAGGCGGCTGTATTGTGTGGGTCTGCTTCTGGGCTCTGTTCTGTTCCACTGATCTGTTTGTCAAGTTCTTTTGCCAGTAACGCATCATCTTGATCGCCGTGGCTTTGTAGTAAGTCTTGAAGCCGAGTGGTGTCAGTCCTCCAACTTTAACCTTGTGTTGGCTATTCTGGGTTGTTTTTTCTCTCCACGTAAACTTTAGAATTGCTTTGTTGACAGCCACAAAGTAACTCGCGGGGATTTTGATTGAGACTGCCTTGGTTGATAGACCAAATTGGAAGAACTGACATCCTAACAGTATTGAGTCTTCCTATTCTGGAGTATGGAATATGTCTCCATTTATTTAGTCTTTTTTTGATTTTATGCATCCGTGTTTATAGTTCTTCTCATATACATCTTGTACATATTTTGTTAGATTTATGCCCAAGTATTCCATAATTTTGGGCGGGCGTTAATGTAAATGGTGTGTTTTTATTTTAAATTCAACTTATTCATTAATGGTATATAGGAAACTATTTGATTTTTGTGCGTTAACTTTATATCCTCTTGGCTTATTAGTTTCAGGGTTGTTGTTTTTTTTTGTCAATTCTTTGGAATTTTCTACATAGATGATCGTGTCATTTGTGAACGACAGATTTCTTTCTTCCCGATCTGTATCCCTTTTATTTCCTCTTCTTGTTTCATTGCATCAATTAAGACTTCCGGTAGGATTTTGAAAAAAGAATGGGACGTCCTTGTCTCGTTACTGATCTTAGTGGGAAAGTTTTAAGTTTGTCACCGTCAAGTATGATTTCACAGTAGGTTTTTTGTAGATATCCTTTTTCAAGCTGAGGAAGTTCCCCTCTGTTCCTAGTTTAAGAGTTTTTACTATGAATAGGTGTTGGATTTTGTCAAATATTTTTTTTGTGCATCTGTTTAAATGACTGATTTTTCTTGTTTAGCTTGTTGATGTGGTGGGTTAGATTAATTGCTTTTTGAATGTTGTTGAATCAGTCTTGTATACCTGGGATAAATTCCACCTGTTCATGGTATATAATTCTCTTTATACATTGTTGGATTCAGTTTGCTAATGTTTTGTTGAGGATTTTGCATCTATATTTATGAGAGATATTGGTCTATAGGTTTCTTGTAAAATCAATGATTGGCTTTGGTACCATGGTAATTCAGTTGTCATAAAATGAATTAGAAAGTATTCCCTCTGCTTCTGTCTTCTGGAACAATTTGTAGAGAACTGATAAAATTTCTTCCTTAAATGTTTGGTAGAATTTACCACTGAAGCCATTTAGACCTGGTACTTTCTGCTTTGGAAGGTTATTAATTATAGCTTCAAATTCTCTGATAGATATAGGCCCATACAGATTGTCTTCCTTCTTGTGTGAATTTGGCAGATTATATCTTGTAAGGAGTCCATATCATCTAGATTATCTTTTTGTTTTGTTTTGTTTTGTTTTTATTAATATATGAAATTTATTATCAAATTTATTTCCATACAACACCCAGTGCTCATCCCAAAAGATATACTCTTCAATACCCATCACCTACCCTCCCCTCCCTCCCACCCCCCATCAACCCTCACATATCATCTAGATTATCAAATTTGTGGGCAAAGAGTTGTCCGTATTACTTCTTTATTAGCCATTTAATGTCCATGGGATCTGTAGTGATGTTCTGTCTTTCATTTCTGATACTGATAATTTTTGTCTTCTCTCTTTCTCTTTTTTAAGCCAGCTTGGCTAGAATCTTTTACTGATCTTTTCAAAGAGCCAACTTTTGGTTTTGTTGATTTTCTCCACTGATTTCCTATTTTTAATTTTATTGATTTGTGTTCTAACAAGAAGACTTTTTCAAAGGTGATTTTGTGTATTTGAGTTACAGATTTTCTGGAAGTTTAAAGTCAGATCAGTAGTCAGGAAGCTTCTTTTTAAAAAAAATTTTTTTAACATTTATTCATTTTTGAGAAACAGAGCATGCATGGGGGAGGGGCAGAGAGAGAGGGAGACACAGAATTGGAAGCAGGTTCCAGGCTCTGAGCTGTCAGCTCAGAGCCCGACGTGGGGCTCAAACTCACAACGTGTGAGATCATGACCTGAGCCGAAGTCGGAAGCTTAACCTACTGAGCCCACCTTGGCGCCCCTGGAAGCTCCTTTTATTAACAAATATCTGCCCAGCTACATCTTACCTACCATTTGGATTTCAGAATTTGGAATATACTATTTTGTAATTTAAAATTTTCTCAAAAACATGTAAGGCATTTTACAAATGCTTTGATCTAAAAGAGGAAACACTACCAGTATGAATTCAGTCAGCTGGAGGGAACATGAGGTATAATTTAATCATAAGAACAATGATTATTTCACATTTATACCTAATAATAGGTACAGTTAATGGATATTAATTTGCTATATCGCATCACTAAAATTAATGGCAAGTTGTTTTTGTAGTGTTACTATTTGATTTACAATAAACAGCGAATCCTTCGGTGCTGAGGAGTAATTTCATAGGCAACATCTGGATCTCGATGTATTCATTCAACAGCTGTGATTCAATACAGTGAACATAAACCAAATCTTTGAGATAATTCATGATATACGTTATGATAAGAGAGGAAGCCTAGAAGTAAAAACAAAAGTGTTTCACTTTGGACTGTACTAATGGACAGGTGTGCAATTATTAAATAAAGTAGCCAGGAACTTGGAATAATGTGCCCTTTCTGACTTTGTTCTCCCAGAGATACAACTGTATTCTATCATTGGAATGTGTAACTTATTGGAGCAGATGAGAAATCTGAAATCACCTCTGCTTTTCTCCACCTGAATTTCTAACAGGCTGGGCCATGAGGGTCATGCAGGAAACCAGCACAGACTGGTGCAGTTGTCCAAGCTCATGGAATGCCCAGTTGCTATTGCCAAGTAGAGACCCACATGGGGTAGTTGCAGGTCTGAGCACACAGCAGCACACATTTTCAGGGGCAAGTGAGGGTAGGGGTGGGTGAGATGGGGTGGAGAATTATTCAGGGGTCACTGGAGCATCCTGTATGCCATGCTTACAAACTTGGAATGTCCTACAGATTCTGGGGGGTCATTACCTCCTGTCCACGGTGTATGTCTCTGAAGGTTGGAAACGGGCCCATGCCCCAGAACATTTGTTCAGTACTGTGGTCCAAAGTAGTGAAGACATGGATTGGGAATCTGCATGGATTGGGACTCTGTAAGCATATACCTCGGGAAGGGCAGGAAGGTGGCCCTAGATGTTCACAAAGTTCTCAGAGGCCTCGATGGGCCACCAGGAATGGTGGATATTGGAGTGACAGACCGGCTCCAGGTCTTAGTCCTCTTGACAGAGAGAGATTCCCAGGTATCACCAGGCTCTACTGAGTCCAAATGTTCTTGCTGGTCCAGTGGCCAAGGGGCGTGGCATGGTGTGCATCTGGGCCTTGATTCAAGCTGCCCACTTGGGAAGGGCAAGTAGAGCCAGAAATCCAGCTCCAGGGGACTTTGTGACTCACTCTCTTGTCCATTCCAGGGACTAGAGTCCGTTACGATATGTTCAAGTCCGAAAAACAAGCAGCCAGCAACCATGAATTTTCTGTGTTGAGGAATTGTTAATCTTGTCCAAAAGGTAATGCATATGGGCGCCTGGGGGGCTCAGTCGGTTAATCATCTGACTTCGGCTCCAGGTCACGATCTCAAGGCTTGTGAGTTCGAGCCCTGAGTCGGGCTCTGTGCTGACAGCTCAGAGCCTGGAGCCTGCTTGGGATTCTGTGTCTCCCTCTCTCTCTGCCCCTCCCCCACTCTTCACACTCAGATTGGCTACGTTCCCCAGTTGCGGGAAGTTCCAGATTTCTAAGATTTCATCTGGAAAAAAAAAAAAAGATATGAGTTTGAAAAACGGAAGCTGAAATAATTGTTTTATAATTTCAGTCTAAGGCTGTTCTGTTGGTGAGACAAACAATAGGCTTTTGATTAAAATGGCATTGTAATAGGGACAACTACTGAGACCAGGTTTGAGCATTCCATAAATATGAATTTGTTATATCAGAATGCACGCAAGGATGTCCCTAGCACTCTGATCTGAGTCATACATAAATCATGAACAATTGTGGTGTGTTTATTTTTTTTCCTCTAAAACACATGACAATGGATCATCGCCTTTCTGTTAGAATCCTTAAGCTTCTCTGAGAATGTAACCTTGAGTACATTTGGACCACTGACGGATGAATGCATTTCAAAATTAAGATTATTGCATAGAATCCTTCTTATGAATATGAGTGGTTATTATGAAGGGAAATAAAATTACTTTAGCTTCTTTAACTGTAATATTCTCTGTCTATTTTCATATGTTAATTCTCATAAGCTCATTATTTGTACTCAAGTTGCTTCTCCCCCTAAGTGATAAGTAGTGATTCTTTAAAGTTGTTTTGCCATTTCACTTGTTAAAAGCCATAATTTGTGAATAATTCTTGTAGCTTTGAAACATTTCAGGGATCCTCTATTTTTTTGGACAGAAGTAGTATTCATCAGATTATTCATAAGAATGACATTCATTGGGGCGCCTGGGTGGCGCAGTCGGTTAAGCGTCCGACTTCAGCCAGGTCACGATCTCGTGGTCCGTGAGTTCGAGCCCTGCGTTGGGCTCTGGGCTGATGGCTCAGAGCCTGGAGCCTGTTTCCGATTCTGTGTCTCCCTCTCTCTCTGCCCCTCCCCCGTTCATGCTCTGTCTCTCTCTGTCCCAAAAATAATAAACGTTAAAAAAAAAAAATTAAAAAAAAAAAAAAAGAATGACATTCATTTAGTGGGATTCGAATGCCTTTTCATGATGCCAGAAAAAGAAAATGAGATTGGGTCTTGACACTTTTTTGCTCCAGGAATCTTAGTAGAAAATAGAGACATTTCAGATTGAAAACAGCAGTTACTGGGGGTTTGGGATGACTCCTGAGCCTTTACCTTGCGTGGATGTAATTCAGCGAGAAACACACCGAATGCTTGGAAAACACTGTCCAACTCCACAGCCGCTCCTCTCCAGGTGCCTCAGAGGATGTGACCACCTTGTTTTAGACCACACATATTCTCAAGATTTACTCTGTTGGAGTAAATTGGAACACCGTCTTTAGAAGCCTCTGAGTTAGACTAAATAAAGACAGTTTTAAAATAAATTTTATAAATTGTTATTCCAAAGGAAGGATTACATCACAAAAGCTATTACTTTGGTTTTGTTTTTTTTTAAAGACCAAGCTTCTTATGTCTTCTTTGAGGAAAGAATAAAAAAATGACAATATGGTTTGGAACTTTGAACATTGCCTTCCACATATACATGAAAGTGTCCTTCTAGAATATTTTGAAGGAACTTACGAAGCGTTGACTTGTTTTATGATAGTTAGAATAATAAAAGCAAATACTTTTAACGCTCATAGCGGTCTTCTTAGTGTGTGACTCCCCATTGACAGTTAAGTGACTCCTTGCTGTACTGCTGGGAGACTGGACTCCCCATGGTATAATTATGCGCTATCTGCACAGTTATTCCCATTGACCTGATGAGAAAACTGAGGCTTAGGAAAGGGTGAGTGCCACCGGAAGAGTAGGCAGCCTGGCCAACGCCAGCCCCACCCAAGTCTGGCTCCAAAATCTATGCTAAGGTCTCATTAGGTTTCCAGCTTAAGGGGAGACTGTAAATAGTGAGATGACAGTGGTGTGAGTGCAGGGGGCTGACGGGGTAGCATCGGGAAAGACTCTCGAAGGAATCTGTGTGGCGGCCAAGGCTGGGAAAAAAGCAGGCTTCGCAAGACGGGCATTAATGGAAATAACCCTGTCTTGCTCTCAACCTTCAAGGTAGTGGCGAGGCCCCCGGGACCTCTTTAGGTACAGGCAGAATAACGCAGGCCTGGTCTGCTCACCGTGCTGGCATCCCCTGAGAAAGTTCTAGGCTAACACTCAAGTTAACACGGTTGACTGTGAACTGTAGACAACCCCCCTCCTCTGGAATTTTCTGAAATATTAATGATGCCCCAGTAATAACTCAACAGCTTTGTGCTTCCAGTGTGCACACCCATATATATGTGTGTGTGTGTGTGTGTGTGTGTGTATATGATGTGTGTGTATATATATATATATGATGTGTATATATATATATATATATATGATTGGGAAGAAAGCTAATTATAGTGAAATGCTGATATCAATAAATTAGAAATTGTAATATAATAAGTCTCCTTAGTTATTAGCACATTAAATAACAAAATCCGGTGGTGAGTTGAATACTGCTATTTTGAAGTAATGAGAATCATAAATAATATTTCTAGATAGCCGTGACAACAATGACTGCTATAAAAATGTCTGTAACTTAGGATGGTAACAAACTTGTGGGCACTACTGAAAACATTGTGATTTGCCTGTCTTCACGATTAAAGAAAATGCTGAATTTTAGCTAGAGGTTAATGAAAATGAAGGTGTCGTTTTTGTTTTTTGTTTTCTATTTGTCTCTGTAGGCTTCTTAAATGCTATTTGTATTCCATATTATGAACCAGGTCAGGCAGGGTTCCTTGATTCAGTGTGTCTGAAAAGCCCTCCTAGGCTTTTCACTGGACTTCTCATGAATCTTTAGATCAACCTGGGGACGACTGATCCTTTAAAAATACTGTCTTCCTGTTGGCGACGACTGGAGTCTGTATTTTATGTAATGTCTTTCAATACAGTTGTTATAATAATCCCCATAAATGTTTTTCAGTTTTGGAAGATTCATTCCTAGATACTTTATGTGTTTTGTTATTATTTGATGTTCTGGTTAATTTGTTTTCTAACCCTAGATTGAGTTTAAAATGAAATCGGGCTATTAAGCTAGTCAGTTACTTTTGGATTTTCCACCTGCACAATCATATCATCTGGAAGTGATGACAGTTCCTTTTTTTGTTTTTTCCCAATTCTGCGCTTTTAATTTTTAAATGTTCTCTTATGTACTGATAGGCCTTTCAGAGAAGCATTCAACAGAAGTGGTGATGCCTATTAAAATCTTCTTTTTGATTTTAAAGGAAATTCTTCTAATAGTTCCCCATTGAGGGGCAGTGGGCTGGAGCCAACTTTTAGCAGGTAGCAAGAGCCAATCATTAACTTCTCATGAATTTTGTAAGTCAGCTGTTAAAATACAGCCGTCATTAAAGATGAAATGATAGGAAGTTACAATTAAGTAAATCATGTTAAAAACAAAGGTAAATTTTCCAAACACACAACTTAATTACTTAATTTCATGGCCTTTTCCTATTTATTATCTGTGGCTGGATGTTGTTTCTCTATCTTGTATTTGCATATGGTGGAAATACTATCTAATGACATGACATGTGTGAACCTCTTTCCAATTCCATGATTGATGATGTCACGTTGACAGCTTCGAAGTGGCCACCATGGGAATCTTTACCCCACGGAAAATGGCCAAGGTTCCCAATCAGGGCTTTTATTTGCTTTAAGGGACCGTGGTTGTACATTTACTAACACGTTTCTGCTTAAGACTGATGTTTGTTTGCTGCAGGGTCTCGCATTTTCTTAACCTGTCAACTAAAAAGAAAAGAAGGAAGGACAGGAGCAAGGGTGGGAGGGAAGAAGAGAGGGAAGGAGAGAAGAAGACAGAACAGCCTCGAGCAGTGGGTTAACCTGAACTTGGTATTTTCCGCACAGATAGCTGTGACGCCCCGCTGGCATCCACCTTGCCTCGAGCGTCCTTCAGCAGCTCCTCGGAGCTGTCCAGCAGCCACGGCCCTGGGTTTGCAAGTCTTAATCGCAGAGATGGTGAGTCTGATGCCGTCGTGTTGCTAATCCATCATGATTCTGCCTCAGAATAATTATTCTTCGTTAATATTCATTCTTGCGGTTCAAAAAGTAATTGTATCGCAGTTTAATGAAAATGAGGAAGCAGGTTCAACATGTTATCATTTTGCTAGCTCCCTCCTTCTTTAGTATTAATCTCTTTTGTTTGTTTTGACATCTCCCTTCCCTGTTGGTTGCCAGCAAATGATCGTAAATGAGGTTCAGATCAGAAGGGAATTATTGGAGGCTCTAGACTATTTCCTATTTTATCATCCCTTTTTGGTTTTAGAACACTCTGGATGGGTGACTAGTCAAGTATGCTTCTCATGAGTAACTAAAACGAGTGAATGAGCCAATGTCACAGGCACTGGAGAACACTTAACAAGCCACTGCCTGGCATCCGTGCGATGTGAAGCTGCCATGGGATCGTGATGGGGAAACGGTTCCGTCCCAGGACGTGGCCTGGCAGGTACCTGGGTGACAGCTCCTGTTGGAAACAGGTTCCCTTCCTATCGGTGGGAAGGGAGCTAATGGCTTTCTTTTTTGGAGATGCATTCATTCACTCTTGCCTCTTGAGTGTCACTGATTAAATTACTTTTTATCTTTTGCACAAATACTAGTTCAGTGGATTAAATAAGTTAATAAGCACACTTAAAAATCAAATATTTTACTACCTTTTCAAGGGATAGATTAGGGGCACCTGGCTAGCTCAGTCAGAAGAGTGTGTGACTCTTGATCTTGGGGTCATGAGTTTGAGCTCCCATGTTGGGTGTAGAGATTACCTAAAAGTGAAGGGATAGATGCATTTTTTTGGTGAGATTAATTCAGAAAGTAAAATTTTAAATTAACCATGTCCCTTATAAATGTAAAGTCTGCAGGTATTTCTAAGGAACTGAGTATTTCTCTCCCTTCCTTTGGTATTTCTAAGATCATAGTTTAAGTATAGCTTGAATTTTATCATGTCCTTAAAAATCAAGTGTGGGAACCCAGTAAGTGGCCAAATAGACTGGAAGGGCGGAGTAAGGACACAATGAAGACTTCTGGTGAGTTTAGGGTGGGAGAGCATGCCCGCTGTTGACCCGACGACCACCTTCACGGCCGTTTACTATGAAGAAGCATTTCTGGCCAGATATTTACTCCTCCAGATAATTACAAAGCATCATTCATGATAATTTTTAGCATTCCAGTAAAAATCTCTTCTCATTTGAAGCTAGGTTCCAATTAATAATTAAATGAGTCAGAGGCACCTGGGTGGCGCAGTTGGTTAAGGGTCCAACCCTTGATGTCGGCTCAGGTCGTGATCTCACTGTTTGGGAGTCCGAGCCCCGCGTCGGGTCCTGTGCTGATGGCATGGTGCCTGCTTGACATTTTCTCTCCCCCTCTCTGCCCCTCCCCTTCTTGGGCTCGCGCATGTCCTCTCTCTCTCTCTCTCTTTCTCTCTCAAAATAAATAAATAAACATTAAAAAAGTAAATGATCAAATTTACTATATTTGGTCTGGTGGTTACTCTAATAGCCAGCTCAACATCTAAACTTTCCAGTGGTTGCCCAAAGACTGTCAAAACTAAATAAGCACCATATTTAATTAGTTTAAAGAATCCCAGTGGGCCTGTGTATTGTGTTTCTGATTTGCACGGACAGAATATCTTTATGATTCAGGCCTCTTGTGCTGTCAGTATGGTGACACTGGGAAGTTTATAAACATTAGAAGGGAAAATCCTGATGTTTGAGATGAATTTATTTCTACTACATTTAATTAAGAAATTAATAACAGCATATGATAAGCAGCCTTTATAAAATGGTAAGTATAAAGCTTATTTATTATGTTCAGACCACTCTCTTTGCAAATTTAATTTTTTTAAGAGAGTGGCAATCAACTGACGAGGTTGTTGCTACTCTAATTGTACACAATGCACATTTCACTGACTGTTCCTTCATTTTACCGTCTGATTTCATATGCATTCCTAAAATGAGACTGAGATACACAGTTTATCAATCAATATTCCTTCGGAAGGATTATCTGTGTATATTTTCTGTTAAAA
The DNA here is from genome assembly GCF_014898765.1 of Herpailurus yagouaroundi. NCBI lineage: Eukaryota > Metazoa > Chordata > Mammalia > Carnivora > Felidae > Herpailurus > Herpailurus yagouaroundi. The sequence goes on along the minus strand of NW_024412430.1, from coordinate 18,074,356 downwards.
GCCAGCATCCCAGATTCTTTCCTGCCATTTCCTTTGCCTTTGTAAATGCTGGAGAACGTGTTGGTTCACTTCAGTTTAGGGTATTATGATGCAAAATGTGAATTGTATAAAATGTGGATGATTATAATGATGATGATGATTCTTCATACATAGTAGTTTTAGCTTTTTTGAAACTTCTGTGCGTGATCTGCTGACAAAGATCTTGTTAGACTACCTGATTTTATGACTAGTTTCCTTGGTCTGTGTTGTGGGACTTGGAGGTTTTAAAGAAGGTGGTCTTTCTTACCTTCCTAGTTTCTCATTTTGCATAGAAGTCATTGAGCTTTTACGACTTTGTATGAAAAATTAGAAATATCTGAAATATCATGGCCTCTTCCGGGAATTTTATATATAGCTGATCACTGCATAGAGTAGTAAGAATATGTATCTGCAAGTCAAAGGGGAGAGGGGTTCAGTTCAAGGGGTCCAGAAAGCCATGACTCCTGACTCCTACGTAACCACATGTTTTTCAGTGTTTTCTTGTGAGTTCTCTAATGGAAGTGCCAGTCATTGTGGAGATAATGCTGAGTTAGTATCATCTCTCAACATAAGACTAAGTGCTCCTGTAATTTATTTTTGAAATCTCTATTCGGGTTCCTTTAAAGTTCCCATTATGATGTCCGGAGTTGGGTTCCCGATGATACATTGCACAAAATGCCCACACTGATGCAATGCACGCTACTGTTTTATACAAAGGAACATAAATTGTCGAAAAGTTAGCATCCCCATGTGCCTGAATGTGTAATTTTTCAAAACTGATAGATTTTAAGAAGTAAATCATAGACACATACATTTATTCATGTACCTGCTCCAGAAAATTGATGCCATTAGAGAAAAGTGTAAAGTCCTTGAAAATTGGGTTTGATCGTTCATATTGGCTGATTTTGTTTCCATCAATATTAAATTGAATATTTCCTAAAATTACAAGTTATCTAATGTTTCTTATGCAAAATCAAGACTGCAGGAATCTGGCTGTATAATATAAATAAGAACATGCTTGACTTCATATCTGTCTTCTCAAAAATCTCCTAAAGACTCTTTTTACTCCCAAGTTCATGCAGACAAAAGTTAATTAACAAAAACAGCCCCTCCCCGCCAACTATGTTCTAGTAAGCCATGCTAGACTTGTACTCTGCATTTTGCTTGTGAAATAGCCTTCTGTGTTTTTCCAATTATTGTTACGCCGGGTGACCCTTCCTCCAGCTGGCTCAGTAGCACTGCAGAGGCTGTTTTCCAGCTCTGGACACCATGTTCTTTTCAGTCATGTGATCTGTAAGTGCAGGCGTGATGGTGAGATGCGTGGTCTTGCCGGAAGCTATTTGAAATTGACTAGGAAGAAACATGCACACACGCTGTCCTCCCTGTGTGTTCCCCTCAAATGCTTGCATGAACACTCACTTTGGGAGAGACGAGCTGCTCTGTTCCTCACCCGGATGCTGAACATCATGCGTTGTAATGCAGCAAGTCACGTCATTGGTGACAATGCAGTGAGATTGCTTTAAACTTAACTTTATTGGGGCACCTGGTCAGTTAAGCGCCCAACTCTTGATTTCAGCTCAGGTCATGATCTCACACTTTGTGAGATCGAGCCCCGTGTCAGGCTTCATGCTGACAATGTGGTGTGGGACCTGCCTGGGACTCTGTCTCTCCCTCCCTCTCTCTCTGCCCCTCCCCCACTTGTTCTCTTTTTCTCTCCCTCAAAATAAATAAGCATTAAAACAAATAAACTTAGGGGAACCTGGGTAGCTCCGTCGGTTAAGGGTCCGACTTCGGCTCAGGTCATGATCTCGCAGTCTGTGAATTCGAGCCCCGTGTCAGGGTCTGTGCTGACAGCTCGGAGCCTGCTTCTGATTCCGTGTCTCCCTCTCTCTGTGCCCTTCCCCTGTTTGCACTCTGTCTCTCTCTCAAAAATAAGTAAACATTAAAAAAAAAAAAAACAAAAAAAACAACTTTCTCAAAAACGGCATTTCAGGATACCACGCTTGGTTGTTGCACACAGAAAGTCAGTGGGGGAAAACTGAACCGACTAGGTGTTTTCTTTTCTCTTTGAATTTTCCATCTTTTCCATATGGAGACATTGAGCCCATAAAATGCAGACTGCATTACTGGGCAGAGTCAGGAAAGATTTTTGTCTAATGATGCCAATACAATTTATGGCTGAGCATTTCAGAAACTGTTCTCAGATTTACAGTATTTATTTCTTGGTAATGAAGTTGAGTGACAAGTACGAGTTTATACTGTAGGTTTTAGCAAGATAAAGAAAACTGACTACATTAGGGAAAGTGCTTAGATATGCTTTCTTATAACATGGGGACTCCGATTACTTGAACTCTGCAATATTCTACACGGGACATGATGTAAAAGTCATTGGTTTTTAACAAAGAAATGTTTTTAAAAATTGAAAGAGTAAGTAAAGTGAAAATGTGTCAACTCCCGACATGCATCGAAATATTACCTCAGAAATGTTTGATGCAAATCTCATAGTAGTAAACTTTTCTGTCATTTTTTTTTTCATTAAATTGCAGTTCCTGTATATTCCTATCTTTTGTTCACAGGCCAGGAGGCTGATGGAATTGGCCGGTATTCCCAGATGAGAGACTGAGCAATTGCAGTGAAGGGTCTTGGACACCAGATTCTGAATTCTGTTTATCTGTCCTCCTTAAAAGTTTGTAGACCTAGTAGGACTAATACACATTCTCTTTTTAATTTTTTTTAAAGTTTATTTATTTAGTTAGTTAGTTATTGGGAGAGTACGAGCAGGGGAGGGGCAGAGAGGGACGGAGAGAGAGAGAGACAGAGCACAAGCTGGGGAGAGGCAGAGAGAAAGGGAGACGCAAAACCCAAAGCAGGCTCCAGGCTCTGAGCTGTCAGCACAGAGCCTGACGTGGGGCTCCAACCCATGAACCGTGAGATCATGATCTGAGCCAAAGTCGACGCTTAACTGAGCCACCCAGGCATCCCATGCGCATTCTCTTTTTAAACCACAATTTATTTTCTTTCCCTTCCCTTCCCTTCCCTTCCCTTCCCTTCCCTTCCCTTCCCTTCCCTTCTCTTTCTTTCCCCTCCCTCCCTTCCTCCTTCCTTCCTCCTCTCCTCTCCTCTCCTCTCCTCCCCTCCCCTCCCCTCCCCTCCCCTCCTCTCTTCTCCTCTCCTTCCCAAAATAACTTTGCAGATGCACTGTGGACACTGAGTGCAATGGGCAGGCCAAACATAAGAGCATTGAGGCAAAATATGCCCGTGTACTAAAGCACGGGGCGCTGTCTCTGGCCGTGCAGCTTTATTAAATCACAGCTTGTCTACAATGCAAGATGGCAGCACGTGGGAAGAGAAGCCCGAACAGCAGGGTGTGTGCTGACCTTACTGTAGAGTTGTCACACGGACCACACACGGAGCTGCTCTGATCCTCCCGGAGCCCTCCTCAAGCTCCAGAGTCCCCAGGTTCCTGCCATGGAGTCTATGGTGCTTGAGGGGACAAACCAGAACAAACCCAGCGTTTTCCAGTGTCGCCAGTGACCTTCAGGGAGGCGGTGTTGTTGGTCCTTTTCTCTCCCAAGCAGCCCCAAATTATAGAATTACCCTAGGAGGAGGGAGTCCTCCCTCTCTTCCAGATTCAGTGGCCTCTGAAGGGTGGGTGAGTGTCTCCTGGAGATGCTCAGATTTCTGAGCGTTTTTTCCTGCTCTTTTCAAGACCACGTTTGGGTGAGGACGGGCTCATGCCCTCCTGGAGCTGGATGGTGGGAGGGACTCCCTCTGCTGTCTGCTGAGGGTGGGTTGTTGGCTCTTAACCCTGCGGGTTAGTTGGCATCCTCTCCCAAAGCCCGTGGTGGTTATACCTCGTGGCGCTTTCTTGGCAAGGCCGCACTCCCTGGGTCCTCTGTCCCTTGAGGAATATACGTCCCATGTCACTTCCGGGCTCCCTGAGATCTGACCGTGAGTCTCACCTGGTTTCCGGCCTGAGCCCTCCATTACACGTTTAACCTGCTCTTGCCAAGTTGACCTTCTGTTCAGATCGAGTCGGGACTCTCATTTTAACTTCTGTGTCCCCTTTTGATGGCCAGTGGCGAATTCTGGGTCACCATGCCGAGGGGAAAAGAGCACCCCATGGTTTTGTCCTGGCAACTCAGGCCCAGAAGTGACCTGTCACTTCCACTCGCGGCTTGTTGGCCAGAGTTGGTCATGTAGCCTTGCCCCCCCTGCAAGGGGCCTGGACTGCTGTCCTCCACATGCCCAGAAGGGAGAAAGCAGGCAACATTTGGCAAACAGTTAGTGACTGCATGGCCCCTACCAGCGCATCTCCCAGAATTCCAGCGGAAGCCAAGCCAAAGCCAGTCCTCTGCTCTTTGCTTATTCCTCTCCCTTTTCTTGGTCCACGGGCTTCGTTCCCGAGCAAAGATGTCTGACTCACCTTGTGCAGCCACCTTCACTCGTCCTCCATTCCGGCTCTTTCCAAGGCCCCCGGTTCCCACCTTCTCTTCCTGTCCCACACCAACTCCTCACGCATTGGGGTTCCTATTTTTCTGAGTTGTTCTTTGCCCTCTTGGCTTCTCTGGGGCTCAGTGGTATAATGGTCACTGGCCACCAGGATTTGCTGGACAAAAAGAGTGAAAAAACACAGCAACTTAACTTTTCAGAGTTATTTGTGGTGTTTATAATCTGCATAGTAAGTGCCTCACGGCGGCCATAATTTTGCCATGAGAGTTTTCACTTTTCCAAGAGTCAGCAGTGCCTGTGACAAACGGGGCAACTTCCCACGTGGTGTGTGGCAGCCTTTCTAAGGGCTTATCACATTCTAAAATAGTTGTCCAGAAAATTCTAGTCTGGGCTCTTTTCGAATGAATTCACTTTTTGTATCACTCATAATACACAGAGAGTTTCATATAAGTTATTTATTTAACAATACCTTTTTAAAAAATTTATTTATTCTGAGAGAGAGAGAGAGAGCAGGAATGTGAGCAGGGGAAGGGCAGAGAGAGAGAGAGAGAGAGAGAGAGAGGGAGAGTGAATCCCAAGCAGGCCCCAATGTGGGGCTCCAACCCACGAACCGTGAGGTCGTGACCTGAGCCAAAATCAAGAGCTGGACGCTTGGGACGCCTGGGTGGCTCAGTTGGTTAAGTGTCTGACTTCAGCTCAGGTCATGATTTCACGGTTCATGGGTTCAAGACCTGTGTCGCGTTATGTGCTGACAGCTCAGCGCCTGGAGTCTGCTTCACATTCTGTGTCTCTCTCTCTCTCTCTCTCTGCCCCTTCCCTGCTCGTACTCTTTCTCTCTGTCTCTCATAAACGAATGTTAAAAAAAAAAAAAAAAAAAGGGAGTTGAACGCTTCACTAACGAGCCACCCGGGCGTTCCAACAGTTATGTACCTTTGGCATATATTATGATGTCTTCGTTCACTGAACTTTTAATACGCATCATCCCTACAGAGCTGTATTTTGTCTGATCCCTTCACACGCTTCTCCAGGGTCTCCCATCCACCCACATTTAGCTGTATTGCCCCTTCTAGGGATTTCCTTTTTTTTTTTTTTTTTTTTTTTTAATTCTCTTCAGGACCCCTGGTAAAAGTGTACCTGCTAAGGTGACCTTCCTTTCTGCCAAAGTGGTCAGGTCCAATTAGCAATCTTTCGTGAGGCCCCTGGGATCCCTCATGGTACCTGGATGCCACGTTAAAATCAAGCACACGGGAGTCCTGAACGGCACGCGTCTCTTGTGACGCAGGAAGATTGTAGCCCGTGACAGAGGCTGATGGGACCTCTCGGTGGGCCCTGTGGTCAGTCGCTCTACAGCTCCGCAGAGACCTGCCCGGACTAGGGGCCGCCTGGGAGACGGTGATTCAGGGGCTCACTGTTCTCACGATTCTCGCAGCTCGGCTCTTTTCCTGTCCCCACGTTTCCTCTAACGGGACAGTCTTCGCTCTGACGCATTCACGGGCCCTCCTGTGCCCCCTCCCAAAGGGCTCCCCGTCAGCACCGGGTCTCCTCTTTTTCGCATTCATTAGAACACCCTATTTGGTAGAACAGGTAATCTGTACGTGACTCTTTTCATCCGAGGCTCTCACGGCGTGCTTACAGATGGTTACGAATTGAGCCGCACGACATCCTTAAAGGGAATGTAAGTTTTAGCGTCAGTGGGTTTTTTTCCCCAGAGGCATTTGGCTGACCGAGCGGCCACAAATGGGCGGATCATTGAGTGGCCTTGGTTTTATTTCTGAGCGTCTCACCCTTGCGTCTCCTGACATGATCCCGCACCGTATTTGATTTTTAGAAAAGGAGACAGAGCCTTAAGAAAAGCAGTGGAAATCCGTGAGGAGGGGGGAGCTCGGTGCCTGGACCCCTGCCCTCCCTGGCCGTCTGGACGCAGCAGAGGGAGGTGCTGCTGTTGCCGCTGGTCTCAAGGGTTGACTGCCCTCTTGTCTGTTCTGAACAACTCAGGGGGCCTCTGGGATGATGCCTTCACAGAATTAGGACACGTCCCAGACTTGCCACTCCTCGTAAACATGGAGATTTCACGGGATATGAGGAGGCTCCGTCCCACATTTTATTCGGTCGTAAATGAGGGACCGATTACATGTTCAGACGGTTCGAGGCTTGCCGGGCAATTCTTGTTCTATTTCTCAGGTGAGAAATTAGCAGAATCCTCTCACAGTCTTGTCCGTGCCGAACTGCAAACAAGTAAGAACTGAAAAGCCTCACATCGACTCAGATCTGAGTGCTTCTCGAGGATATACGTTCCTGGAAAACCCGGTCAGGAACATATGTGAGCCCAGCAAAAGGAGACACGCCGTCTCGATAGATTTTTGTTTATTTTTCGCAGAAGGAGCCACGGAAACGCACGCTCGGTGCCAGAGGGCATCGAGAGTTTTCCCCGGGGATGCAGCACACAGAGGGAGCTTCCGGGAGCCACACGTGGATGGTTCACTGGCCTCGCAGACAAATCTCAAACTGACCAGCGCGCCCCTATTTTTATTTAACTGTGGACTTGTCTGTTCCCAAAACCGTTACAGACTACCTTTGCACTGCGTATAGCAATCTGGTTCACAAGTAGGCACCTGCGTGTGACTTTCCCCTTAGGGATGCACTTTTTGGGAAACGTCCCTTCCCACTCACCACCCCCCACCTCCTGCCTCCCCCACCCTCCCCCCTGCCCAGGAATGCAGGAAGCACTTCGGGAAGGGGATCCAGAAGGGGATCGGAGCACACCTAGGCAGACCCAGAGCGGGGTTTCTGTGCTGGCTCCTTCCTGAGAGCCCGAAACGCCCCGTGTGGGTAGCTGGGGTTGCTTCCTAAGGAATCCGAGCTGCAGCAAATGTGCCGAGACCCTCAGCAACGTCGGCAGGGTTGTGACACGGGCTTCAGCGTGTCGAGCCCCAGGATCTCTGAGTGGGAAGATCTGGGGGTATCTGCGTGCTGGCCCTTCTTTCCCAGGGGGACAGTCTGGTGCCCTTCCCTGTCGCCCTGGGCCCTGCCCGGAACTCCGAGTAAAGCTTCTGTGAATTAGGATGTGTGCCAGGGAGCTAAGGACCCTCACAACCGGTGAGATCCCATTTGAGACAATGGAATAATGACCTTGGGGGGAAGCTTCCTTTGGCAGTGGTCTCAACTTCACCACTTACTTGCTCGGCGTTTGGATGCCCTGAAGATGGGTGGGTGTGGTCACGTCAAGTTAACCCGCTTGACCTTTGCTCCCTTGGGTATCTCCCTGCTCTGGAACTCGTTGACACGTGAAGAAGGCACAAGCTTTTGCTTTTCGCCTCTGGGCGATGTTCTTCTCTGCGTAAAGCCAGCAGTTACGAGAGGCGTGCCCCGTGGCCACCGGGAGCGGCGGTCACTGTCGTGATCAGTGGACAGAGTAATTAAGGCTCAGGTGAGCGTTTCCTGTTCAACCCTTCCTGTCCCCGAGGCAGCGACAGCTGCCTGTGTCTGGGCTGACCTTAGGGGCAGGAAGCAATCATACAGGAGTAACCAGAGACAGGAACCTTCCAATAGATCGACATAAAATACAGTCTGGTTATTGGTAGACAGCCCACACTACCTAACTGAGAAACTGCAGGGGTATTTTCTTAGAGGGGGTGGAGGGTGGGAAGGGGGCCCCAGCTTTAATGACGCATCCTCACGGATGCTTAACACCTCCTCTGGCCGAGTCTCCCTCCAGGCCGAACACACGCCTACCACACTTTCCCTAGGAGTGAGAAGGCTGTTTGGCGATCCAGGCACTGGACCCTCGTTCTGTGAAAGTTGGGCCCTCTGGATGTGTTTTCCGTTGTACAAATTTGGACGCTTTGTTCCGCAAGGGCCTGAGGTGGGACAGAGGCAGGTGGTGGGGGGAAAAAGACAGTGCACGGTGCACACAGGAAGGAATGCACGGCAGCCCGAGTCATTACCCAGCAGCGATCTGGGGACGACCCGGGACCCTGTTCCCTGCTGAAAGTGAACTGCCCCATGGCACAGGTGGTCCTCAAGCTCTGTTCCTTTATCAAGTACCTAGTTAATCACATAGCTTAATTTGCATACTGGTAGCATCGGAAATGTTCAGGGTCTGTTACCTGTAGGGAATGGGTAGGCATTGAAGGCTGCTTGGCATGTGGGAGAGGCTGGGCCAGGGCAACATGCTGGAAACATCCCCGTCTGTTTATTCCCTGTGCTTTTCTCCGGTACCATCCTAATGGTATTTCCTGGCTTCAAGAGAGACGAAAAATGACACAGAAAGATCACGAAATGCAAAAAAGGGTATCGTTAGTACCTTCTTTAGAACTTTAATACCAACCAGCCTAAGCTGGGAGACAGGACATTATGTAGTTTCTTAGAGATTTGAATGGATTCATATAAAATTTCCAGCGTGGCATCTCCAAGTTAAGATGATCAGCTAAATGGCAACCCCTAGGTTTTAACTTTATTTTTGTGACAACCGTAAAACCACCCACAGTGGCAGAGTAGTGTCCCCAGGACTGTTAGTTAGTTCTCAGCTGGAATCCAGAAGGAGGGTGGCTCAGTCGGTGAAGCATCAGGCTCTTATTTTCCGCCTAGGTCATGATCTCATGGTTCATGGGTTTGAGCCCCGAGTCAGGCCCCACACTGTTAACACAGAGATTGGGATTGTCTCTCTCCCTGTCTCTCTCTGCCATTACCCCGCTATCTCTCTCTCAAAATGAAGAAGTACACTTAAAAACAATTTATAGAATCTGGAAGGACTTCCATTTCTCAACTCAGTGGGACCCTTGGACAAAGCAGTAGAAATGTAGGCGTGCTGGATGACAGCCAGGCCTGTCATTCGAGACAAGGGAAGACTGAGAAACTGTCCCAGGTTGGAGGACACGGTCCCTAAATAGGATCCTGGTGCAGACACGGGGAGTTAATGGGAAAACTGGAGAAACCAAAATAAAGTTCATCCTTGTAATTGCTGTTGTACCCGTGTAGATATCTTAGTTTTTTTTAAATGTTTATTTATTTTTGAGACAGAGACAGAGTGCAAGTGGGGGAGGGGCAGAGAGAGAGGGAGACACAGAATCTGAAACGGGCTCCAGGCTCTGAGCGGGGCTCGAACCCACGGACCGCGAGATCGTGACCTGAGCCGAAGTCGGACACTCAACTGACTGAGCCACCCAGGCGCCCCAATATCTTAGTTTTAATGTTTGTTTATTTTGAAAGACAGCGAGCATGCTTGGGGGAGGGACAGAGAGAGAGGGACAGCGAGAGAATCCCAAGCAGGCTCCGCACTGTCAGCACAGAGCCCGATGTAGGGCTCGATCCTGTGAACCCTGAGAACACGACCTGAGCCAAAATCAAGAGCCGCCCGGGTGCCCCTATAAATCTCTTAGTTTTGATAAGAGTACCATGATGGTGTAAGGTGTTAACTGTCGGGGAAATTGAGTAAAAAGCAAACAGGAATCCCCTGTACCACGTTTGTGGCTCTTTTGTCCATGGGAAATTCTTTCAGAATGAGAAGTTCAGAACTGCATTACAGAACAACCGAAATCGCAGCGTATTTAGGATTCTGAGTCCAAGGAGAAGGCATTGCGCCTGTGGTACGTCGAGAGGAAAATGTACAGTATTGGAGCAAAGATTCACGGCAGGAAAACGGGCAGATCTGAGAAAGGATCTGGGCTCTAAAGAACTTGGAAGCTTTAGACTTGGCTAAAAGGTTGTACACCGAGTGCTGCTCGTGGAAGGTGCGGGGAGGAAGCGCACGCGCTCACCTCCTGGTGATGCCCTCACACCCCGATGCAAGCGCCCCGCTTCTGTTCCCCTCCGAGTGCCACGCGACCGCGTCACGCCCCTCCTGACACACAGCCAGTCCTGGTGGCTCTAGCATCCCGAGCGTGGATGTCAGTCAGAGCTCCTGATGAGAAGACAGTAACTGTTGTCTAACGCATTAGACCTTATCATGAGGACCCCAAGTCAGGTGTCAGAACAGTGGGGCAAAATAAAAAACAAACCACTTTTGTCCTATTAGGGATGGTTTCCATCCCACGTGTCTTCTAGACATGGATAAGTAGCAAAATATGAATTCCGGAATGCATCTCGAAGACCCAAACACGTCAGCCTTACGCCTTCGGGTAGTTCTAATTTTTCTGTTTCTCATCGGCACCGGACAAAGCCGAGCGCCGTGATTCCTGTTCTGCACCTGTTGTCTGGAAACCTGAGAGACTCCTTGCCTGTCACTCGCTCTGGGCTCTCCCTGCACCTCCCTGCTGCCTCTCAGGGCTCTCCCTCCCTGCACAGAGAAACCTTCACCTCCCCCCACCGCCACGCTGCATTTCAAATCGTTCTTTGAAACGTCTGTTTCTCGCGTGAATCTGTGAGCATATCGAGTGTAGGACTGTGCCCTCACCCCTTTCCTTTTCCCAATATGTAATACTGTACTTGTTCACGTTGGCATTCCAGAATTAAGTCTCTCTAGTTCTATCATGGTCTAAATAGTTTCCTTTAGGTCCAGCCAAGGGTAGGTCATACATAAAGTAAAGTAACACCCTTCTGAGTGTTGACGTGGCAGGTTCAACCATCCACCTGTTGCGTTAAGCTCTTTCACTTTATTGGGAACCACCGGGGACTTAGGGGTTATGAGTCAGAAACCAAAGTAATTTATGTAGGATTCATCTATTTACTTAACCCATGGTTTTGAGTCTGTGTGTGTGTGTGTGTGTGTGTGTGTGTGTGTGTGTGTGTGTGTAATTAAGATCAGTTATATGTTCCAGAATTTGAAACTGTGATTTTCATAAATTTTATTTATGATCCCTTTCTTACAGGATAGTATAGATCCCAAAGATTTCTTTCCCCTTACTGGTTTTTTTTTTCCTGTTTCTATTTCCACTAAAAGGGGCTGGTGGCTGGTCTCCACGCGTGTCAGATAAATACCAGTGGCTGCAGATTGACCTCGGAGAGAGAATGGAGGTCACCGCTGTGGCCACCCAGGGAGGATACGGGAGCTCTGACTGGGTGACCAGCTACGTCCTTATGTTCAGTGATGGCGGGAGGAACTGGAAGCTGTATCGGCGAGAAGAAAGCATCTCGGTATGTTCCTTCCCTGCGAGTGGGTCTGTCAGAACATGAATTATGCCAATTACTGCCTGTTGCTACAAATCTATCGGATCAAGTATAGAATGGAGCCTCCTAAATTACTCGAAAAGTGTTTCCGAGTGACTGTAAGACACATGTGGCATTTTAAAATGTGCTGCCCATGTATAATTTATGAAATAAGTAAAAGTAAAACAATTTTGTAATGTAGTGAAATATTGAAAATGTCTTCCCATGATTCCTTAACATAGTGTGAAATCTAAGGAATAAAGCCACATACAACCTACTATATTTTTTGTTCCAGAACCCAGCGGCTGGTGTTGCCTTGGCATTGTTCAATTAAGTAAATTCATTCTTCTGTGTCCTCCGATTAAGTGAGATTTCTGGAAAACCCCAAATGTTTAAAAATAGGTGTAATGGAGAGTCTCCCTATGGACAGCATGTTGGGGGACACAAATCCGGCTCCAACAGGAAATTGTGTACTTGGGTGGCCCCTTGTAATTCATGGGAGCTAGATCTCTGGGATTCTTTGGAATCGTGATTATTTTGCATCCGTGACATAGTTTCGACCTCTGATTACATATCGTGTTTCTTTTGGAAGAATTAAATTTTGCCTGCCTTTTAAAAAATATTTAAATATTCATTTTAAGAGAGAGGGTGTGTGTGCATGCATGAGCGGAGAGGGAGGGAGGGAGGAAGAGAGAGAGAGAGAGAGAGAGAGAGAGAGAGAGAGAGATTGATTCAAGCAGGCTCTGTGCTGTCAGTGCAGAGCCCAGTCTGGGGCTCAGTTTCACAAACCGTGAGTGAGATCATGACCTGAGCCGAGATCAAGAGTCAGACGCTCAGCTGACTGAGCCAGCCAGGAGCCCCTTGCCTGACTTTTTGACTATGACACTATGTGAAATTTATTATCTAATTAGCATTTGTGGTTTTTAACGTTTATTTATTTTTGAGACAGAGAGAGACAGAGCATGAACGGGGGAGGGTCAGAGAGAGGGAGACACAGAATCTGAAACGGGCTCCAGGCTCTGAGCGGTCAGCACAGAGCCTGACGCGGGGCTCAAACTCACGGACCGCGAGATCGTGACCTGGCTGAAGTCGGACGCTCAACCGACTGCGCCACCCAGGCGCCCCAGCATTTGTGTTTTTAAATCACAGTCTGCCCTGAATGAGAAGCTCTGTGTGCACAGTGTTTGCACTTGGCTGGTGGGGCGGCTGATGGGGGGGGGGTGTGGCCTGTGGGAGATGTGTCAGGTGGAGAAGGACTTACTCTTTTCTTGTTACTGAAAATGCAGTTTAGATGCTTGCCAGGGGCTAGGGGAACAGGGGAATGGAGAGTCAGCGTGGAGTGGGGACAGAGTTTCAGTTGAGAAGATGAAAAGTTCTGGAGATGCACGGTGGGGACGGGTGCACAGCAGTGCGAATGTTAATGCCAGAGAAATGCACACTTAAAAGTGGCCAAAGTGGTATATTTTATATCGTGACTATATACCCACAATAAAAAATACACAGCTTAGTTTCCATTTAATTTAGGCTAAGGATATTATGTAACTTTTTAAAAAACATATATCTTTTAAATGTTTATTTTGAAAAAAATTTTGACGTTTATTCACTTTTGAGAGAGAGAGAGAGAGAGAGAGAGAGAGAGAGACAGACAGACTGTGAGCAAGGAAGGGGCAGAGAGAGGGAGACACAGAATCCGAAGCAGGCTCCAGGCTCTGAGCTGTCAGCACAGAGCCCAGTGTGGGGCTCGAACCAATGAACTGTGAGATCATGACCTGAGCTGAAGTCGGACATTTAACCAGCCGAGCCACCCAGGTGCCCCTTTAATGTTTATTTTTGAGAGAGAGAGAGAGCGAGAGCTAGTACGTGTGCAAGCAGGGGAGGGGCGGCGAGAGAGGGAGACAGAGGATCCGAAGCAGGCTTCAGGCTGTCAGTGCACAGAGCCCGACTTGGGGCTCCACGTGGGGCTGGAACCCACAAACCATGAGATCATGACCTGAGCCGAAGTCGGTCCCTCAACCGACTGAGCCACCCAGGAGCCCTGCATATTATGTAATGCTTAAAACCTTTTTCTCTTCATGGTAGGAGGAAAAGCATCATCCAGGAAGCGGCCACTTGTTAGCACGTGACTTACCTCTAACACTAACAAACAACCCAATGACAATATCCCCCTCATTTGTCCCTAAATTGCCCCCATTTGCACTTCCTTAGAACTCTGTGACTCAGTATAACTTCATAGATCATGGCCTATTTAGTTTTTTATCTCTGGACCTCTTGCTCGTTCACCAATAAATGCTGATGTAAACTGAATTAAGAAGAACTGGCCAGGTGTCTTAACAGGAGGTAAAACAGACTAGGAGAGGATTTGGGGTTTCAGGGCCAGCTGACTTCCCAAACCAGCAGTTGCCAAGTGTGTGATCAGAAGTAGATGTTGAGGTCGAGTTAATTCTTAGAACAGCAGGTCCAAAGCAGGGTTAAGATAAACATTAATTAAGAATGAGTGACAGTCAGGGGCGCCTGGGTTGGCTCCGCTGGTTGAGCATCTGACTTGTTGTCAGCTCAGGTCATGATCCCAGGGTTGTGGGATTGAGCCCTGTGTCGGGGTCTGTGCTGAGGGTGGAAGTCTGCTTAGGATTCTCTCTCCCTCTCTCTCTGTCTCTCCCTCTCCCTCTCTCTCTCTCTCTCTCTGTCCCTCCCTCTGCCCTCATCCCCACTTTCTCTTACAAAAAAGAACGAGTAACAGTTAAAACTTAACGAAGCATCTACTTATATAGAGAACTTTTATTCAAAATTAAGTCTTGGTTTTGGAAATCAGGTAACTGATAGTGCATGCTTAGTTTTTATTTCAAGTTTTTAAAGTTTATTTATTTATTTTGAGAGAGAGAGAGAGAAAGAGAGAGCACGCACGGGAGGGGCAGAGAGAGAGAGAGAGAGAGAGAGAGAGAGAGAGAATGAGAATACCAAGCAGGCTCCACACTGTTAGCGCAGAACCTGATACAGGGCTCCAACTCCCGAACGTGAGGTCAAGACCTGAGCGGAAATCAAGAGTTGGACGCGTAACCGACTGAGCCACCCCGGCGCCGCTGATGTCAAATTTTTGTTTACATTCTGGTTAGTTAACATATACGATAACACTGGTTTCACGTGTAGAGTTTAGTGCACGCCTGTTCTTAGTCGCGCTGACTATGGCTCATGTTTTTTACCCCCATCCCACTCTGATACATGGCTGAGAAATTGTGACAGTTCCTGTGTTTCGGCTCAGCAGCTCGGGGGCAACCATCTCCAAGCGTCACCATCTGGCACTTTGCTTCGAGGAGCCCAGGGGAGGTGGGGGCAGGGATAGTGGCCTTACCGATCGGAGACCACGCAGGGGAGCGCCCCTCGGTCCTGCGCCCATCACACAGTAAGGACTGGTGTGGTGGCCTACCTCCCCGTCCTGGGGACCTAAAGACCCGCCTTCCTCCTCTGCATCCCCAGAACTTCACGGTGCCTGGCCCCCAGCAGAAAGCTGGGACGCATTCGCTAGATGCGTGCGTGCGTGTGTGCGGTCTCCCTTCCGGCAGGAAGTCGCTCTTGAGTGACTGCTGTGCTCGAAAGCCCTTCGTCTCAGCGCAGGGGTCTCTGACGCTCCGCTGCAAAGATTTCTTCTGCGTCTTGATCTCCGTTAGGAAAGGTGGCTCATCCTTGCCTTCTTTTAGTCCGTCACCGCGGCTTAAGTGGATTCGTTTCCTGCTCTGGGCCCGACTCTCTATACAGTTGACTCTGACAGCGGGACGCCCCACGGGGCGATCATTACGAGATTATATGTACAGTTTCTGGAAAAAGATGAGGCCGATTTGGCTGTTCTCTGGCCCTCTCATTAGAGTCAGCGGCTCTTAATGACAACGGAGGCTCGACCCCTCCGTCAGGGTGTGGTTTTCATTACGGATCGCTGACCTTAATTGCAGAGTGAATTTGAGAGTCTAAGCAAAATTCCCTTGAAAGGTTTACACTCTTCATCAGCGACACTTTGTTGTTTTCTTGGTTTCGTGCTGCCAGTGTAAGAAGTTACCGTGCCCTTCGCGGCCCGATGCAAGGCAGAGCTGTGATGTCACGGTTTCTGCAGGTCTGAAGTTGGGGTGTAACCGGCAGGGTCTTCTGTGTAGGGGGTGGGAAGGGCTGGAGAGATCCCGATGACCCCCCTCAGGTTGTGCGACTCACTGGGGGGGGGGGGACTCACAGGAGCAGTGTGTAGTCATAAAACTGATGTTGAGAGGACACAGAGCAAAATCAGGAGAGAAGGAAGGTGCTTGGGGCACAGCCCGTGGCAAACCAGTCCTAAGCCCCCACGAGTCCTCTCCACGTGGACACCCATAGAACATGCTTCATTCCTCCTCAAGAAAGTTCTGGCAATCTGCGTGAGGTGTTGCAACCGTGGAAACTCATCAGACGCTCAACAGCTGGGGGTATTTTGGGGGGGGCTGGTCGCATAGGCACCCTCCGCCTTGTGAGACCCCCTACAAGGACGACGGTGTTGAGTATAAACTATACCGTTTGCACAAACATCAGGCACAGTGAGCCCCTCTCATCATGAGGGTCTTGGGAACGGGCCAGCCTTGTGATTCGAACCGGTCCAGGTGATTTGAGAGTCCAGCCACACTGTAAGGAGGGGGTTCGGTGGTCTGTGTCTTGACTGTACCCGAGAGCCTTCCCTGCCCCTCGCCTTCCCTGGGTTCGCTCCTGGCATTTATTTCCCCGTACAGAAGGGTGGGTTCAGAAGTCTGTGGACGCGCTGTGACTTGCCTGGCTCTGCCGAGGGGCCGTCGGGAAATGCGTGTCTGTGGTCGTCGGAAGAGCCCATGCCACCAGCCGGCTCCATCTGCCCCGCACTAGGGACCAAAAGCCCTGGACGGTGGGTGGAGCCATGTAAGGACCTAGTGGCCACCCGCATGGGACGGCCGTGTTATCAAATTTCCTGTCCTTCGTCTCTCTCTCCTTGAGCTTTGCCTTTCTTGTATCTCTCTCTGCTTTTCTCTCCTTATCATCACATCTTTCTTCTCCTGTCCTCTCCTTCTCTACGAGAGAGGGCCCAGATGACTCTAGGCCCCACATCTCCACCTGTGGCACACAGACCATTGGTATCACCTAGGATCTCGATAGAAAATGGAATCTCAGGGGGACTGGATCTGGCCTACTAAATCCGAATCTGCATTTAAAGAAGATTCTCAGGGGATCCCAGAAGTGCTGACTGAGATGACCAAGGACATCTGTACATGCCTGGCTCACAGGGGGTCATGCCCCTGCTGGAGGACGCAGGTGTCCCACGCAGTGTCAGCCTGATCAGGCGATCCTCCCTGCAGGAACCTCGCTCTGTTGTCCTGTGGCTGGAGAACACCCTCTTTCTCCCCAGCTGTCACCAACCTCGTGGGACACAAGCCCAGAGTGTCTTCTCGTTGCTTTTATTGACGAATAACAACCAAGTGCTTAAAGTTAGTTCCGTCTTTGAGAACTGTATTATTTCTTGAATCTGTACATTTTGCATTAATTAGGACTTCATTCTTTCCGTTTTGAACTCATCAGAACTCAAATTCAACGATTAGATCCCGTGGGAACTCAAGACTGGGTTGTTAACTCTGAATGCATTGACAACTTACAATTCAAGTGTATGTTTCTTCCCTATGCAGGACGTTTGTGTGAAAAAGGAATTCTTCTAAGAGCAGACTGGTAAACTGTATTTGAAAAAAAAAAAAAGAAATTATTTGATATAAACATAGGATCTAGTATAACTAATTCTATTGAATAGATTCCTTTTTCCTTGAAAAAATGTGTATCAGTAGGTCCACAGCTGAAAATAAAATCGAAACAGCCAACCATTTGAAACTTTAGTCTACTTTCGGTAATTTATAACCTAAGCCAAGTAGAAAAATGTAGACTAATTAGTGAGGCTAATTAATATTGTATTGAAAGACACGACAACCTTACAGTGCTCTACAAGAGCGACAGAGGTGACCCCAAGGATTTAGGGTGGGAGAAATGACAGGGAAATATTGGAAGCAAGACAGGTGGCATGAGGGGGTGTTCATTATATCTGCAGTGGTTTATCTGTTGGGGGGAAGGAGCTTAGGTACAGATAACAAAATATTCACCCTGTTAAGTCCGGATCACAGGTACATGTGTGTATGGGTATGTTTGACATATTGCATAAATAAAAAAAAATAATAAAAAATAAAGAGCCGTGACTGCTTGGTATAAAAAGAAAGATTATGTGACCCATATGTGATTTCAGAATAGAGAGGGATAAGAACCGCGTCAAATTATCGTAGGAACGACTTGAATCAGAAATAAGGAAGAGTGTTTTGTGTGCAGGGAGGTAATCACTGTGCTATATGGGAAGCTTTGTTGGGAGCGGAAGTGGAAATTCACCTGATCGAGGCTCATATTAATTCAGTCATTTAAATACGTGTTGGTTTATCTCAGGTCTAGGTTAATACATTTATCATGGAGTTCATGACTCAACAAGTCCAAGCCTCACATCACACGGGATGTTGCAGAAAGCGTCTGCAGGTCTGCAGGGTCCGACGTGAGGCCCCGGCCAACCACAGCCATGCCCACCACTGCCAAGTTCGGCTCTGAGACCGATTGGCTTTCAGCAGAAGGACCAGGAGTAACGTTTCAGCGATTCTGTTATCAATCACCTCCATCCTCAGCCGTGTGGGGGACGTGGCTGTCTCCTTCTTAACCAGCCACCTCCTCACGTTCAGCATATTGGCCACCACGGCAGTGACTTTGTACGGATGGTACTTTGCTGATTGCGCTTACCACTGTGGGCCACAATCGGATTTCCTATGCGTGGCTCCCCCTCCTGGGCGCTGAGAGCCATTCGGTCAGGGATTGATCTCCCCAGAGGTCCAGGCGTATTATGGTGTCTCAGTAAAGGGCTGTTGGATTGAATTAAGGAAAAGTTGCTGTTCTCAATAGACCTCCGCCAGATGGGTAGTCAACGCATCTCGAAACCTTAGCCAACCGTGTGATGCTGCTTCCGCAGCAGGAGGCTTTTGGTGCCACATCTGAGTGTAAAAAGTTTAACATTGCTTCCCCACGAGGTTGTACGAGGTTGATGTCCTTTTGAACCTAAGGTGGTCCCGTCTGCCTTTAACTGCGGGGTCAGTGACAATGAAGATAAATGCTGGATTCGATCTGCGGAAAACTCTCCGAGCAGCTGGAAAGGTTGAGGCAGAGAAGCGAATGAGCCTTCTGAGCTCGAAGCGCAAAGTAACCAAGGGCTCCCCAGAGGCGGGGTGTCCTGTAACAACTGCTTTTTGTCCGAGCTCCCTGCTCTCTGTGCAGAATATCCTTCCTTCTCTGTCACTGACAACCTTCCGCAACCGGAAAAGCTTCACTGTGTACGGAAATTGCTTAGACGCCCCCTTCTTTTTCATTTCTCACATATTCGTCTCTTTGACTATATTTACCCATCTCGTGCCTATTTCACATCAGTTCTGGAATCAGGGACTAAGGCTTGTTTATCTCTGCACCCTTTGTACCTACTTCACCGCTTGGTACAAGTAATGTTTGGGCTTATTAGAATTGCCACACGTTATCACCTTGGGAGGGAGGGAAGTAGAATCTTAAATATGTAACAAGACAAATAGGAAATCCGGAGACGTGTTACAAATTGCACCTTTACTCTGAATATAACCAAGCGGTTGTGTGTAGCAACCCGTGGAAACTAGGATAGACTTTGTGAAAAAGGTGCATTGTAAACCGTAATGTGAATGGAGTACGGCAGAGTCATGGGGGAGATAGCTTGAAAAGTAGGATGATTTATTCATTGAAAGAGCGCAGAAGTGCTCTTTTTTGTCTTACGCGAGAAAGGCGCATGGTGGAAAAATTAAATTCTTTGCAGAAAAGCTTCTCCAGCAGCACGGTCATTGAAAGGAAATGGTGCTGAGCCACGTCCCCGGGGGCGGGGGGCGGGAAGCAGGGGAGTTCAGGGAGCATTTCCATCAGGATCTCCTGTTGCAACTCGGGCAGCTCAGCTTCAGAGGAGGTACTAACGCTTGGTCTCCTTTGCAATGGCAGTCAACCCGACACATTCTGCAGCTTGCACACATGCTGTAGTTACACAGATGCGGAAGTATGGTGTGCCCTTTGGTCTCTCTGTGGAGGATTTCCTGGGCCTGCCATTTTGGCATAAAAGATTCAAAAGTGGCTTTGTGCCAGACGGGGTCTCAAAACTCTGAGATGATGAGAATTTCTGATTGGCAATCCTCATACTTTCCGAGCAGAAGATCGGGGCATCCGTTGAGAAGCTGGATGTCCTCCAAATATGTTTAAAGGCCTCAGACTGAGGGAAACAGCGGGGTAGACCAGGGGTCTGCAGACTCTTTCCGTAAAGGGACAGGTGGCAAATATTTTCAGCATTGTAGACCGTACAGTCACTGTCGTGGCCACTTAACTCTTCTGTTGTGTGACAACAGCCACAGGCGTTAGGTAAATGAACAGGTGTGGCTGTGTTCTGATAAAACTTTATTTACACAAACACGCAAGCAGCTGCATTTGACCCTGGCCTCCAGGTTGCTCGATCCCTGGTTTAGTTCATTTTCTGTCTGTTGGAGGTGTGAGGTAGGGATATGGCTTCATTTATTTTTTTCAAATGGCTACCTCGTTATTCCAGTATCATTTATTGCACAGCATTAAGTAGGAAATAGTATTGACACTGATGTAAAAGAGGTGCCTGTTCACCAATCTGATAGATCAGTGCTTTGCAACATTTCTGTGATGAGGAATCACATGGGTGATGAGGATTCCTATGGGTGAGTTGTCTTCACGAACGGGTTGGGTTACTCTCCTAGAAAGTAGTCTTTCCCCTTATTTTTTGTTCATCTCTGGATACAGTCGTAGACTTCTGCTTTTGCTTTATTTCAGAACTTAGTCCCAGAGAGAGTCAATTTGGGGTTTCCCTTGCTTTTGAGGCTATAGAGGGCTTTTAAAAAACATTTATTCCATATGACCTTAAAAGATAAATGTGTGAAGCCCTTTCTAAGTCTCCATCCTCACATTCTCAAGTTATCAAGTACATTCAGGTAGAGAAGGAAGTAATAGAAGGAGCACAAAAATTAGAACTGGAGGTAAATTATCATTATATGCTCTTTGAGAACATAAGGAAATCTCCTGAGGAAAAAAATTAAAAAAAAAATAACTCCGCGATGTACCTCCTTACGAAAGTAATTTCCAAAATTAATTAACTTCTCTTTATACCTACAAGTAATTAGCTAACAGATAAAGGAACCGTGGACCTCATTTATAATAGAATCACAGGCAATAAAATTGATAAGAAATGCTCCAAAAAACATCGAAAGCATCACTAAGAGGCATAAAAGAAAAGTGGGGTTAATCCCTGTCCTATCAAGACTTGATAGTGTAATCATGATGTATACTCATCTTCAAGTAACCCTGAAATGAAAGGAGGTTTTTCTAAATTTCATCTTAAAATGTTTGTATGCAGGAAGAGCCACAGCAATTGGTAATAAGAATAGTATTAAAGGTAATTATTCCCGGTAAGCTAGCAAAATGCCTTATAAAGCTTAAATCTAGCTGTTTGAAGCTACTTAATAGGAATGCTGTTTATATTAGCATATTAATGTAAAAATTAGTGAAAAAACATAGGGTTCATTAATAAATATACTTATAGAATTAGCACGAAATAAAGGTGGCATTTCACGTTAATGATAACAAATGGATTATTCAATTGACGATACTGGGACAACTTGCTAACCACCTGGAAAAAAATAAAGCTGGATCCCTGCCTTAATTACCTAAAGTAGATACAATTTCAAAGAAGTCAGCCACAGAGAAAGGATGAAACGCAATTAGAAAATGTGTTCTACTAATTATTGGAGAGAGCATGCTAAGTGAGATGGAAACCCAGATGCTACAAAAGAAAAGGGTGATAAATTCGATGAATTTAAAAACGATGTGCAAAAACAAAATGCTATCAGAAGACGACAAACATACATTGGGGGAAATTTAAATATATATGACAAAGAACACATTTTCTTAATTTATTTAATTTTTTAAATTTTATTTTGAGAGAGAGAGAGAGAGAGAGAGAGGGAGAGACAGAATCCCAAGCAGGCTCCAGGCTCCGAGCTGTCAGCACAGAGCCTGACGTGGGGCTCGAACCCACAAACCGTGAGATCGTGACCTGAGCTGAAACCGAGAGTCAGACTCTTAACCGACTGAGCTTCCCGGGCGCCCCCAAGTTTTCTTAATTCATAAAACATTCTTAAAAATAAATGGGCAAGATTTAAAAAATCCCGTACATAAAAATGGGTAAAGATATAAATAGACAGTAAACAGAATGAAACAGAGAGGCTTATACGTGCATGAAAAGGTATTCGCTCTCACAAACCCTTGCAGGGGATTTCCATAAAATTACAGTGTTTAAAGCTCCTGTTATTCAGACCTCTGAAGGTGAAGGTCCAAAAAGAGAGGTACTTTTAAGTCTCTTCAATACATGGTCCACACCAAGAAGAAACTTGACTTCTGGGGATGAATGCCGCAGAGACAGGTGAGGTGCACGGAAAGGTCCTGTGACACCAGTGCTCGTGTCCTAACGGTCTCCACCCAGGTCTCCACTGGTCACTGAGCCCATAGATGAATTACGATACTTCTGTTTTATGGAATAATCTAATACTGCGTAGAATGCGTTCCTTTGAAAAGAGTGAGGTAAATCTATTTATTGATAATGAGTCAAGGAAACATTATTATTTTTAAACTTTTTATTTATTTTTGAGAGAGAGAGAGAGAGAGACCGAGCACAAGCGGGGGAGGGCCCAAGAGAGAGGAAGACACAGAATCGGAAGCAGGCTCCAGGCTCCGAGCCGTCAGCACAGATCCCGACGCGGGGCTCGAACTCACAGACCCTGAGATCATGACCTGAGCCGAAGTCGGATGCTCAACCGACTGAGCCACCCAGGCGCCCCTGAAAACATTATTTTAAAGCAGGGTGCTCCAGGGGCACTGAGCCTGGGTGGCTCAGTCGGTTGAGCATCCGACTTCGGCTCAGGTCATGATCTAGCAGTTCCTGGGTTCGAGCCCCACGTTGGGCTCTGTGCTGACCGCTTGCTTGGAGCCTGGAACCTGCTTCCAATTCTGTGTCACTCTCTCTCTCTCTCTCTCTGTCCCTCCCCCACTCGCACTCTGTTGCTGTCTCTCAAAAATAAATAAAATGTTAAAAATATTAAAAAAAAAAAAAAGCAGGGTGCTCCTATTTTAAAGTCCCCAAGCTGAACACTCACTCCAGGTAAAGGGCTGGAGGCTAAAAATACACAATAATTGTTACTTTTAAACCACGTGCACGTATTGCTGTACAATTCGATACTAGGCGTTGAAACAACTTAAAAAAAGAAAGGAAATCCCAAGTAGAGTTTTCTTTTTGTATTGTGGTCAGAAGCACAGAACATTAAATTCACTGCTTCAGCCATTTTTAGGCATACAGTTCAGTGGGGCGTGGTAGGTTCATATTGTGCGACAAGCCTCTAGAAGTATTCCATCTTGCAGGATGGAAGGTCTGAACCCGGGGAACACAAATTTCCTTTCCCTTCTCTCCCCCCAGCCCTTGGCCACCA
The DNA here is from genome assembly GCF_014898765.1 of Herpailurus yagouaroundi. NCBI lineage: Eukaryota > Metazoa > Chordata > Mammalia > Carnivora > Felidae > Herpailurus > Herpailurus yagouaroundi. The sequence continues at coordinate 18,051,197 of NW_024412430.1, read as the reverse complement.
GCTTTTTACTCTCTGTTTCTATGATTTTGCTATCTGATTCTGTGTTTCTAGATCCTTCAGGTAAGCAGGATCATACGGTGTCTGGCCTTGGGCGACTGGCTTATTTCACGTAGCGTGATGTCCTTGCGAGTCCTCCAACGTATGGCATGTGACAGGATTTCCTTCTTTTTGAGGAATTTTTCTTAGCGTTTCTTACTTATTTTGAGAGAGAGAGGGAAAAAACGAGTGAGCAGGGGAAGGGCAGGGAGAGAGGGAGAGACAGAATCCCAAGCAGGCTCCGCACTGTTAGCACAGAGCCCGATGCGGGGCTTGAGCCCGTGAACGGTGAGATCGTGACCTGAGCCTGAATCAAAAGTCAGACACTTGGGGCGCCTGGGTGGCGCAGTCGGTTAAGCGTCCGACTTCAGCCAGGTCACGATCTCGCGGTCCGTGAGTTCGAGCCCCGCGTCGGGCTCTGGGCTGATGGCTCAGAGCCTGGAGCCTGTTTCCAATTCTGTGTCTCCCTCTCTCTCTGCCCCTCCCCCATTCATGCTCTGTCTCTCTCTGTCCCAAAAATAAATAAACGTTGAAAAAAAAATTCAAAAGTCAGACACTTAACTGACTGAGCCACCCAGGTGCCTCTCCTTTTTAAAGGCTGCATAATATTCCATCGTATTGGTACACTGTATTTCATCTCTCACTATGGTCTGAATGTTTGTGTCCCATTAACACTCATCTGCTGTAACCTGACCCCCCCCCCCAAAGTATTGATGGTATTAATAGGTGGGGCCTTCTGGAGGTACTTAGGTCATGCGGGTGGAACCCTCTTGAAAGGGACAGCATCTCATAAAAGAGGCTCAGAGAAATCCCCGCCCTCTTCCATTTGGTGAGAACGGAAAGCTTGCAGCCCAGAAGAGGGCTCTTACCCAACCATGCGGGCACTCTGGTCTCAGACTTCCATCCTCCAGAACTGTGAGCAGTTAAATTTCTGCTGTTCATAAGTCATGCAGTCTGGGGTATTTCGTTATCAGTTCTAAGATACCAATTCATCCATCAATGGCTACTTGAGTTTCTATTGTGAATAATGCTGCAATGATCACGGGTGTGCCCATATCTCTGGGATATCCTGGTTTGAATTTTTTGGGGGGACATAACCCAGGAGTGTAACTGCTGGATATGATCATTCTATTTTAAGTTTGTGAGGACCCTCCAAGCTGGTTTCCACAGTGGTTGCACCATGTTGCATTTCCACAAGCAGTGCACCAGGTTCTCATTTCTCTGTGCCCTCATCTGAACAGCGTGTTTATTTGGTTCTCTCACCCTTGAGATTTGTAAGGAGAGGCAATCCCTCATGGCCCCCGAGCGGCCCTCCGTGTCCTTGCTGGGTAACGCAAGTCCCTGGCTGTGCTTTAACGCAGGCCATTCTCTGGGTGTCTTTGTCCGGGCCCCTTTGCCTCTCTGGCTTCCGAACTGGTGTCACTTCCCAGATACTTTTCTGGATGACCGTGATTTACATGATGCCCAGTCTCTCCCTGCTGGGACTTGGAATGCCTTCAGTCACGGACTTTCCTCTTTCACGGCACTTCTATGCTGGCTTTTCTCGCCATAATTTCTCGCATAAATTATGTCAAGTCTAAGATCTATATGCTAATGGATACAAGGCATATCATTCATGCTGTCTTTACATTAAACATAAAAAAAAATAAAAGTATGTTGAGCACTTATTTGAGATTATCAGCTGGAAAGACGATTGAGGCTCGAGTGTCCTCCACGTAAAAAGAATCTTAGGTCCTCCCCACTGTGACTGTCTTCCTGATACAGGCTTTTTGATGGTACAGATCAGAACAAATACTATTCCAATTTAAGGGAAGCTTTTTTAGGTGACTTTCTTCTCGCATTTAAAAGGACGAGCTGACTCTGGGATTGCGGTACAAAAGTCTGTGTGCATGGAGACGAGCTCATCCGTCTGCCGTGTAATCTGTCTGCCAGGTGAGTGCCACACCTGGAAGATACGGCCACCAGCCAGTCATATCCCGGTCACCCTGTGCTGTGCTCGGAGCACTCTGTCTATTTCCTTCCTGGCATAATCTTCCTTTCCGTATGCTCTTGAGAAATCACTTTGAACCATCAAAAAAGCCCAGGTTTGAAAAAGAGCCCAAGGTCCGAGCCCTTTTCCAGGAGGAGCTGTGAGCAAGAAAGTAAGAGCAGGCAGTGGCAGTCACAGAGTTCAGCCTCACGCTACGCCTGTGACCAAGGGAGAGAAGTTTGAAATAAATCACACTGGATGTGCATTAGGCAAATGCACTTGGTTTGGATTGGAAGTCCTGTCTTGTGTATCTTTACACGTTCTTAATCAATTCAGACCTGAGCGGTTTATCCTCCTTTCAGACCTTTGAACATTTTAACGATTCAATACCCTTGTTTTTTTAAGAGAGGAGAGAAAACTTTCAGGAGCAGCAGAAAGGGACCCCCGGGGAGCTCGCGTGTATGCTGCAGCAAAAGCTTTATTAGCCGAAGTTCCCACTGAGGGAAGATTCAGACACACGAAAAGCTCCTGTTTCCTGTACGGAAATCTGAGGGTTAGCAGAAAAGTATCCTGAGAGTGGAGCGCGAAAGTATCGTGGCACTGCTTTTTCATCTGTACCTCCCCAAATAATAATAAGGAAATGGTCAATGCGTTCACTGCACCGCCGATAGATTTCCTACCCTGAAACCGATGAATTGCCTTCATCAGTTGTCGAAGGAAGTGCACTGTGATCTCCAGGCTCTCTTGAAAAACCTGCTTCTCACGCTCTGGGGCACCTTTGGGTGGAAAGGAATTAAGTCTAGCCCGGTAAACTTTTCCTAGGGCCGCTGTTAACTAAGTACCTAGGGTTTAAAACAACAGATGTTTATGGCCTCACAATCCTGGAGGCCAGAAGTCTGAACTCAGTCTGTTGGGGCCACGCTCCCCCTGAAGGCTCTAGGGGAAAATTTTCCGTATCTTTCTCATAGCGCGTGACCTTGTCGGTGATCCTTGCAGATGCATCGGTCTGATGTCTGCCTCCGTCATCACAAGGCATCTTCCTGCGTGTTTTCGTGTCCTCTCCTCTCCACTCTGTCTCTCCTCCTCTTATAAAGACCCTGGTCATATTGGATTAGGGCCCATCCTGATAACCTCATCTTTTTTAAAAAGATTTTTGCTCGTTTTATTTATTTTTGAGAGACCGCGAGACCACGAGCAGGGGATGGGGCACGAGAAGAGAGAGAGACTCTCAGGCAGGCGTCACGCTCAGCACAGAACCCAACGCAGGGCTCGATCCCCTGACCCCGTGGTCATGACCTGAGCCGAAATCAAGAGTCGGATGCTGAGCCAACTGAGCCACGCAGGCGCCTCCCTGAGGACCTCATCTTTTTCAGTGAGCGTCTTCATTTTACAGAACAAGAAACTGAAGGTCAGGGTTACACAATGGACAGTGTCTATGCCATCCTGGAATATTGTGAGATACGACTGAAGTGGCCCTTTGGTCTCCTTTTCATTATTGTTGTTATCGTTGTCACCTGCTGTGAGATAGATTCCCGGCAAACCCAGATGGCATTGGAGAACAGGAGGGGGAGGTCATCAGAGGATGGTCGTGCTCTTGGTGAGAGAGAGGCAAATCTGCGTCACCCAGAGCTTGGGTTTAGCAGGTGAAGGTGCACCCGAGGACAGTGGTTAGGAGACGTTTGGGGACTTGCTGGCCTCAGGCTCCTCGGTGGTATTCAAAACCATGGGATTTGCTGCCATCCCAGCCCAGACGGTGCCTCCGTTCCTGGAGGCCCGCCATCTTTGTTCAGGGTTCCCCCATGGTGCCTCTGTGGATTCTTTGTGTCCGGTAGGAGCAAAACGTAGACCAGGCATGGCTGTTCCTTCAGGTGTGGGACCCAGCAAAGAGTTGCTCAGCATTGGGAAAACCTGTCCTGCTTTATATAGGGGTGTGGACTCGTTCGGCATCTTGGGGCATCTTGGTTCGGGAAAATGGAAGACAGTGAGGACTGCCATAGCGGGCTTGGCTCGTTTTCTGTGGCCCTTGTCCAGGCACAGTGTCTCTGAACTCAGTTCTCTCTCCGCCTCTCTGCCTTTCACTGGTCCTTTCTGAAGCCCCTGCCACGGGAGACTCTCCTCTCCAGCCCTTACACATCTTATTCTCAAACTTACTCCAGACCCAGAGCCTGGTCCTAAAGAACCACTGCAGGCCAAGAATGAGCGAGGAGAAAGGAGAAAGCAGGGAAGGGGATGCAGGTGAGAGGCGGTAGGAAGGTTCTGGGGCCATCCCCACCTGCAGAGCCTCAGACCGGCAGCTTGCTGCGCCTCGCTCCATGCTCTCTGGGCCGGGGGCTGGCCAGTGCTCCGGTTCCAGTGCTCTGTGTTGTCGTCAAGTCTCGTGTTTTAATTCCCTTTCTCATTTACACGTTGTGGGGGAACATCCTTTGGTTGTGCTTTCTGCTTTTTTCTACTGATCTGAGCTTTATGACTTCCAAGTCGTACTTTTTTTTTTTTTTTTTTTGCCACTTTCCCTTAGAATACCATTTTACGTTGCTTGCCCAAGGCTGATTTTGTTGCCTCAGTCCTGTTCAGCCTGTTTGGCAGCCTGCCGAGATGATCCCTTTCCTACTTTGGGTTCCCCAGAAGCCAGGGAGAGGCAGGCTCACGGAGAACCTTCCTGGGGAGGCCGCTACCTGTTCTCAGAGCAGGGTAGCTTCCGCCAGAACTGGTTGCTCAGCTATACGGACTATAACCTGTAACCGAGCAAATCATAAGGGGGTGGGAGGTAGACCCCTTGCTTTTATTCTGATTGAATCCTGGGATTCTAACTTTCTGTTTCTCAGGGCTTTATTTGGATTAAGGTTTGGGAGTTCATTAATCCTAATATTAAAAAGGTGTTAGTGCTGGCAACATCTAGATACAATTGGGGGCATCTTGAGATTCTCACTGTGTGAAGTCAATTGTGAGTATATTCCTGGTACAGAAGAGAAATTTTGCCATGCGTGCTGACACTCTGTGACTCCAAATGGGGTGTGATGGCAGGTGGATCCCATGTTGTTGACATGAAGTTGGGGATGGGCATGGTGTCCGATGCGTAGGAAACCTGTACCTGTGGCTGGGACGGGTGGCCTTCCCCATCACCACAGAGAATTTATCTGCAGGAACTGATCGCAGATCAGTCGGGGTCTCATTGGCAACCTTCACATGAATGAAAATGCACCTTTAATTTTGTTTAAAAATTTTTACTATGGTAGAAATATACATACCATGAAAGTTACCATTGTAACTATATTTTTTTTAATTTTATTTATTTATTTTGAGAGAGAGAGAGCATGCAGGGGAGGGACAGAGAAAGAGGGAGAGAGAATTCCAAGCAGGCTTCACGCTTGGTGCCGAGCCCGATGAGGGGCTCCATCTCACAACTGTGAGATCATGACCTGAGCTGATACCCAGTCAGATGGCTCAACTGACTGAGCCACCCATGTGCTCCTGTTGTGACCATCTATATTGTATTTTTTTTAATGTTCATTTATTTTGAGAGAGACAGACAGAGCGCGAGCAGGGGAGGGGCAGAGAGAGAGGGAGACCCAGAATTGGAAACAGGCTCCAGGCTCCGAGCTGTCAGCACAGAGCCCGACGCGGGGCTCGAACTCACGAGCCGTGAGATCATGACCTGAGCTGAAGTCAGACGCTCAACCGACTGAGCCACCCAGGCGCCCCTGTTGTGACTGTTTTTAAGTACACAGGTCAATGCCATGAAGCACATTCACATTGTGTGCCCCTGTCCCCACCATCCATTTCCAGATCCTTTTCGTCTTCCCAAACTGAAACTCACTGTCCGTTAGCTACTAATTCCCCATTCCTCCCTTTCTCCAGACCCTGGCAACTGCCATACCACTTCCTAACTCCATGGATTTGGCTAATCAAGTTACCTCATGTGCGTGGGGTCATACAATTTTTGTCCTTTTGTGACTGGCTGGTCTCACTTAGCATAATGTCCTCAAGGATCATCCACGTTGTGACGTGTGCCGGAATCTCCGTCATTTTAAGCCTGAATCATGTTCTACTGTGTGTATGTGCCGCGGTTTAGTTCTCCCCTCGTCTCCTGATGGGTACTTGGATTGTCTCCACCTTTGGGCTGTAGTGAATCACATTGCTCTGAATTTGGGTGAGCAGGTATCTCTTTGAGACCCTGCTTTCGATTCTCTTGGGTATGTCCCAAGAAGTGAAAGTGCCGGACGATATGGTAATTCTATTTTTAACTTTTTGAAGGATCATCACACTGCACTACACAACGCGTCTTATTTTCCATTAAAAAAAAAAAAATAGCCATCCTAAAGGGCAAGATGTGGTATCTCATTGTGGCTTTGATTTGTATTTCCCTAATGACGACTGATGTTGAGCATCTTTTCATGTGCTCTGTTGGACACTTGTCTCCAATCTCCTTTGGACAAAAGTCGGTTGAGTACTTGGTGCGTTTTAAAACCCAGTTGTTTGATTTTTCTGTTGCTGGGATGTACAAAGTTCTTTCTGTATTTTGGATACGAACCTCTTACCAGATATGTGGTTTGCAAATACTTTTTGTCATTCACAGGTTGCCTTTTCACTCTGATGATAGTGTTCTTTGATACGCTAATGTTTTAAAGTTTGATGTATTTGAATTTATCTATTTTATCTTCTGTTGCCTGTACTTTTAGTGTCATATCTGAGAAATCATTGCCAAATCTACTGTGATAAAGCTTTTGTCCTGTTTTTTTCTCCCCCCTAAGAGCTTTACAGCCTTAGGTCTTATGTTTAGGACTTTGTTTCGTTTTGAGTTCAATGTTGCATGGTATAAGATAAAGTCCAATTTTATTCCTTTGCATACTAATATCCAATTTCCCAGCGCTGTTTCTTGGAAAAACTGCCCTTTCCCTATTGAACAGTCCTGGCACTGGTGTTGAAAATTACTTACAGATCACTTTGAGAAATACTGACATGTTAAAAATATGAGGTTTTCCGAAACATGATGTGGCTTTCCATTTATGTGTGTCTTCGTCAATTTCTTTGAGCAACATTTTATAGTTTCCAGGGTACAAGTCTATTGCCTCTTGGCTGAGATTATTCCAGCGTGTTTTGTTCTTCTGGATGCTGTTGTAAATGGAATTGTTTTCTTAGTTTCCTTTTTAAATTATTCATTGCTAGGGTATTGAATCGCAGCAGATTTTTGTATGTTGATTTTTGTATCCTGCACCATTACCAAATTCATTGATCAGTTCTAAAAATGGCTTTTTTTTTTTTTAATCTGGGGTTTTCTACGTGTAAGATCATGCCATCTGTAAACAGATACTTTTACTTATTTCTTTCCAATTTGGATGCCTTTCATGCCTAATTGTTCTGGCTAGTACTTCCAGTACGTGTTTAGTAGAAGTGACAAAATCTGGCATCCCTGCCTTGTTCCCAATCTTACAGGAAATGCTTTGAAACTTTCACCATAGAATATGATGTTCATTGTGGGTTTAAAACACATTTTTTTAAACGTTTATTTATTTTTGAGACAGAGAGAGACAGAACATGAATGGGGGAGGGTCAGAGAGAGAGAGGGAGACCCAGAATCCGCAGCAGGCTCCGGGCTCCGAGCCGTCAGCCCAGAGCCCGACGCGGGGCTCGAACTCACGGACCGCGAGATTGTGACCTGAGCCGAAGTCGGACACTCAACCGACTGAGCCACCCGGGCGCCCCGTGGGTTTTTTTTTATATATGGCTTTTATTAGGTTGAGGTAGTTTCTTCTGTTCCTAGTCTGTTGAGTGCTTTTATCCTGAAAGCGTGCTAAACGGTGTCAAATGTTTTTTCTTCAGCAATTGAGACGATCATGTGGTTTTCCCTTCATTTTGTAATGCGTATGACACTGATGGTTTCTTGTATATAGAATCATTCTTGCGTTCCAGGAATTAATCCCACTTGGTAATGGCGTCTAATCCTTTTAATAGGCTGTCAAATTCAGTTTGCTAGTATTTTGTTGAGGGTTTTCGCATTGGTCTTAAGAAGGGATGTTGGTCTGTAGTTGTCTTTTCTTGTAGCATCTCTTTGGATTTGTATCAAGGCGATGCTGGCCTCACGGAATGAGTTAGGAAGTTCTCCCTCCTCTTCATATTTTTGGAACAGTTGGAAAGGATCGGTGTTGGTTCTCCTTTAAATATTCGTTAGTATTTCCAGTGCTTTTCTTCGTCGGGAGACTTATGATGACTGATTTAGGAGCCTTACTTGTTATGGGTCTGATCATAATTTCTGATTCTTTTTCGGTGTAGCCTTGATCAAATTTGGTGTTTCTAGGGATTTATCCATTTCATCTAGATTATCCAGTTTGTTACTGTTCAGTGTTCCTAATCCTCTCTTATAATCCTTTTAGTATCTGCAAAGTCTCTAGTAATGAACTACGTTCATTCCTGACTTTAGCTGTTTGAGCCTTCTCTCTTTTTTAATTAGTCAATGTAGCTAATGGTTTGTCAATTTTGTTGATTTTTGAAGAACCAACTCTTGGTTTTGTGGATTTTCTCTACTTTTCTCTTCTCTGTTTTGCTTTTCTCTGCTCTAATCCCTAATGTTTTCTTCCTTCCTCTAGCTTTTGATTTAATTTGTTCTTCTTTTTCTAGTTCCTTATGATGTGAAATTGGGTTGCTGATTTTGAGATATTTCTTCTTTTTTAATGTCAGCATTGATAGTTATAAATTTCCCTCTTAGCAGTTCTTTTGTTGCATCCAGTAAGTTTTGGTAGGTAGTGGCTTCGTCTTCATTTGTCTCAAAACATTTTCACATTTCTTTGGTGATTTACTCTTTTGACTCATTGATTGTTTAAGGTTGTGTTGTTCGGTATCCACATTCTTGTAGATTTTCCAGTTTTCCTTCTGATACTGGTTTCTGGTTTCATTTCATTTTGATCAGAAGAGATACTTTGCATGATTCCCATCTTTCTAAAAATTTTAACACATGCTTTGTGGACTAACATCCGGTCTGTATTAGAGAACGTTCCATGCCTTTTTGAGAAAGATGCGTGTTGTTAGATGGAACGTTTTGTAGATCTCTATTAGGACTGGTTGGCTTATAGTGTTGTTCAGCCCTGTAGTTCTTTATTAATCTTCTGTCTGGTTCTTCTATCTGTTATCAAAAATGTGGTATTGGAGTCTCCCTCTATTATTCTGGGTCAGTCTATTTCTCCCTTCAGTTCTGTGGTTTGCTTTATATATGTAGATGCTCTGATGTGGGTTGCACCTGCATTTATAATTCTTGTGTCTTCTCGGTGAATTGAGCCTTTAATCATTGTATAATGTCCTTCTTTGTTGCTTGAAATAATATATTAATATACCCATCCCTGCTCTTGGTTACTAATTGCACAGAATATCTTTTTCTATCCTTTTTACTTCCAATCTATGCTTGTGTCCTAACATCTAAAATGAGTATCCTGAAGATAGCATGAAGTTGGATCTTGTTCTCTTTTCTTCTTTCTTTTCTTTTCTTTTCTTTTCTTTTCTTTTCTTTTCTTTTCTTTACTTTTCTTTTCTTTTCTTTTTTCTCATTCCTTTCCTTCCCTTCCCTTTTCTCTCTTCTCTTCTCTTCTCTTCTCTTCTCTTCTCTTCTCTTCTCTTCTCTTTTCTCATTAGGTATCATTTTGCCAACTTATGTCTTTTGATTGGTGAGTTTAGTCCATTTACATTTAAAGTGGTTACAGGTAAGGATGGACCACTATTGCCATTTTGTTATTTGTTGTCTTTATGTCTTATATGTTTTGTTCCACTTTTCTTGTCTTCATTGGTATGTAGTTAACTTTTTTACTCATTTTGATTGAATTCTCATTTCCTTTTCTATAAATTTTATAGATTTTTTTCTTTGTGATTTCTATGGAGATTACATATAATATCCTGAAGTTATCATAATCTATTTTAAACTGATATTTTATTGCATACCGAAAGTCTTCTTTATAGCTCTTTCTCCCGCATTTTATGTTATTGATGCTACAGATTGCATCTTTATATATTTTGTACTCATTAACATAGATTTATAATCATTTTATGCTATTTGTTTTAAATCTTGTAGAAAAGTAAAAAGTGGCGTTATAGTGTATGTCAATAATTTCTCAATGAAACTGTAAAAAGGTGGAGTAACAAACCAAAATTACAATATAACTGGTTTTTACGATTGTCCACGTATTTACCTCTATTGCGGAATTTGATATTTTTATATGGCCTTGAGTTGCCATCTAGCACCCTTTCATTCCAACTTGATAGACTTGCTATAGCAGGTCTAGTGGTAATGGACACTCTCAGTTTCTGTTTCTCTGGGCGTGTCTTTATCTCTCCCTCATTTTTGCAGGACATTTGCCTAATACAGAGTTCCCTCTGGCCTGCATTTGGCCCAAGGAATCCACTGATAATCTTACAGAGGCTCCCTTGTATGGGATGAGTCACTCGTCTCTTGGTGTGGGTCTCTTTGTGTGTATCCTACTTGGTATATTTTAATATTTATTTATTTATTTTGAGAGAGAGAGAGACAGAGAGAGAGAACGAGCAGGGGGAGGAGCAGAGAGAGAAAGGGAGAGAGAATCTCTGTGCTGTCAGCACAGAGCCTGATGTGGGGCTCAGTTTCGCAACCACGAGATCATGACCTGAGCCGAAATCAAGATTCAGATGCTTAATCGACTGAGCCACCCAGGTGCCCCCTGTTTATTATTTGTTAAGCTTATATTTATGTATCCACGTCTTTCCTCAGATTTGTGAAATGTTTCGTCATTATCTCTTTCAATAACTTCTCTGCCTTTTTCTCTGTCCTTTCCCGTAACGGGACTCTCTGGGACTCCCATAATGTCTACATCGGTTGGCTTGATGTTCTGCCATCATCAGTCTCTCAGTCTCTGTTCCCTGTTCTTCCTTCTTTTCTCATTTTGCTCTTCGGTCTAAATAATTTCAAATGGCCTGTCTTCAAGTTGGCTGATTATTTCTTTCTGTTGTGTCTGCTATTGAACCCCTCAAATGAATTTTTCAATTCAGTGATTGTATTTTCATCTCCAGAATTTCCACTTGATTGTTTCTCATAATTGCAGATTCTTTGGAGATATTCTCATCTTACTCATATATTTTAAATTTTCCTTTATTTCTTTTGTCCGTGATTTCCTTTGGCCTTTAGAGAATATTTAAGGCAGTTATTTTTTAAATGTTTATTTACTTATTTTTGAGAGAGACAGAGACAGAAACAGAATCCCAAGCAGGCTCCGTGTTATCAGCGCAGAGCCCGATGTGGAGCTTGAATTCATGAACTGTGAATTCATGAGCTGAGCTGAAATCAAGAATCAGATGCTTAACCAACTGATTAAGCCAGTTGTCTTAAAGTCTTTCTCTAGTAAGTCCAAAAAACCAGTGTTTCTTTCTCTTTTTTTGAAGTTTATTTATTTTGAGAGAGAGAGAGCAAGCAAGGAAGGGGCAGAGAGAGAGAGAGAGAGAGAGAGAGAGAGAGAGAATCCTAAGTAGACTCTCTGCTGGCAGCACAGAGCCCAGTGCGGAGGTCGAACCCACGAACCATGTGATCATGACCTGAGCAGAGATCAAGAGTCGGATGCTTAACCGACTGAGCCACCCAGGTGCCCCCAATGCCGGGGTTTCTTTACGGATGGTTCCCGGAGATGGATTTTGTTCCTTCAAAGGAGCCATGTTTTACAGCTTCTTTGCCTTATAATCTTTTGTTGAAAACTGGGCATTTTAGGAAACAGTCATGTCTCCCAGTCTTTGTGTGCTGGCTCCATGCAGGGGAAGACGCTCGCGAATCAGACCTTCTCAGGCCTGTGTCATCCCTGGACCTGTGCCTGTGCTTTCTTCCTAGTTCTCCCATTTATATGGCTGCTTTTAAATGTCTTAATTTCTGTGAGGGTGGCAGCCTTGCTCACTCTAGGGGCCTCAGCTGTTCTATTGTATTCCACAGTCAGTCATCTTTTGCCCCAGGTGTCTGTGTCTGTAGTTTGTGTCTAGGGCGGTTTTCCTAAGTTGTACCTGCTGATGATTCCTGTGGCTTCCTGTCTTCTGAGATGTGAGCCACTTTTGGTTGTCCGAACTCTGAGTTGGGTGTCCCAAGACCAATCCCTCAGGTATCCCACAGACAGGTTGGAAGGCTACAGATCAGCCTGCTCTGCTCTCTCTGGTTTGCAGAGGGGACTAGCAGGTGGCAGTCTCTTTCCTTCAGCTGTGCCGCCCTACCCTGCCATGAAATTTCCTGCGCTTTTAAACGTGGCGTGTTCTGGACTGGGTGTGCACTTGGTCGCTGTAGATCTTTGATCATTGCCATCATTTCCATCATTTCCGTAATGTGAGTTTAGTCAGTCTCTAGCTGTTTATTTGATGTGATGCTTCTGCAGAGGAACAGGCCTGGAGTTTTCTTGTCTGTCATCTTGCTGACATCACTCTCCATTTTGAAAATCAGTTTTAAAAATACCCAGTCTATTTCGAAATGTGCTGATGCATACATGTTCTGTTCTGCCATTTTTGTCTGCCTTTTCCCCGTACTTTTAAAATGAAAACAAAAATGTGGATAGATCCCAGCCCCTGCTGGAAGAAAAAAGGTCTTTCCTCTGCCAACCTGTCTGTCATATGTGGTGGTTAAGAGGACCTTTTGAACTGCGCGTGGATACTGTCACTTTTTACAGAGAACCAAGCGGCCTCGTTTAATTGGAGATGCTTCTCCTTAAACACGGATCTGCTTCCTCCGCCGCGGGCTGGCATTAGTCTCCCTAGATGCCGCTGGAAAAAGCACCGCGTGCCTGGACATTCACAGGAATTAAGGGGGTACTGGCATCGCTCCCATGTGCCAATGACCAGGTCCGTTCGTGCTCAGGAAGTGACAGCAGTATGCTAATGTGACGACGTGCCAGTGGCTAAGGCAGCCTTCACCCCTCAGGGAACGTGTGTGGCCCAGGGGTGATACTGATAGGAAATTGACATCCCAGCTAGGACGCGGCATGGAAAGCGTGCTCCTTCAACGCCTTCACCTCACATGCCCCATTGGCCCCCAGGGTGTCTCCTCTATACTCATTGGCTCTGCAAGTCCCCTAAGCCCTTCCCTCCTCCAGCATCCTCTCCTTCAGGCCCATTTTCAGTGACCCACACGTACCATTTCCTATCAGATGTTTCCCAAGGGCCGTCTAGATGGGACCCCCACCCAGGCTGAGCAGTGCCGTATGGACGACTCACTAGATGCTTCTTCTGTGGGTCGTGTCCTCACAGCCCAGGGGCCCTAACAGGCACCAGTGTGGATGCCACAGGCAAAGGAGGGACAAGTCCTCAGGGCCGCGTCTCAGAGCCCCACCCCAGGGCTCCCCTTCCAGAGGAACGAGGGGATAGCCCACCTCTCAGACCTCAGGCTGGGGAGGGTGAGGACTCAAGATAACGGACTCTCTCAGGGCACTAGCCCTCCTCCCGGGGAGCCCTGGAGGAGCAGTGTGTGCACAAGGAGGTGGGGCCCTGCTTCCTGCGCCCCCCACCGGCCAGCGTGACCATTCCTGGCACTCTGCCCCGACCCTGATTTCCCTGCAGCGGGGTTAGAAAAGAAGGGAAAATCATCCACCACCACGTTCCCTGTGGCGTCTGCTTGTCCCGCCCACGGCCTCCTTCCAGCTCCGCCTTCACCAGCAGGTGCTCTGCCCCAGCCGCTCCTCCTCTCCTGGGCACCGTCTAAACTCCCACACGTGGAAGCCCCTCACCTGCGGCCACCACCTCCAGGGAGCAACGCACCTGCTGCGTCTCCCCGCGGACCCGGGAGGAGCCTCCAGGACCACGTGGGGCTGGTTCCCCGCCTGCATCACCAGCCTGAGAGCCCAGCGCCGGCTCCCTGCGCTCCGGACCCAGTGTGTTTTCTCACCAGTCAGTCGTCTGAATGTTGTAAGGGAAGCATTTACTGCATTTCCAGGTGCAAGCCGCTGTCATCTCCTAGATAATAACCTTTTTGAAATGACCCACTGTGCATAGAACATACTGTAGTTTAATCATTCGTGGGTGGGGAGGGTCGATGCAAAATGTTTTACATTATCCCTAGTGCTGAATCACCAGAGTGACGTTTAAAGGCAAGGACAGTGATGACAGTGTTTGCAGGATAGTTTTTAATTCACAAAACCTATTCATTCTAAGACTGAAAAGTTGCATGTGACACAAGCATATGGTTAATAGATCCACAAGCCCACTGTTACAATCCCTGAGGGCCTCGTGATGCACTTAGATCCTCTTTGAACGGGTTAGCATTTAAGCTGCGTTGATGACTTCTGAATTGCCGATACTATGCTATCCCATAGCTTTATAGTTCATGTAATTTAGTAAAATGAGACCTAAAAATCTCATTCAAATAAATATCGAGCAAGGGTCAAACTAACTCTTTTCATAGTAATAAAAAGATAATACTGGGCAGTATGATTGTCCTTCTCATAAAACATTCCAGAATTATATAAGCTCAGTTACATTTACTTAGCGCAGAACGTCGTTTTAAAATAAGTCGTAAATGGCAAATAATCTGAGGATACACCTGCCCAGAGTTTCAGTTGCGTATCCACCTGTGCTTGAGGATAATCGTGACATCCTTAATTCTTGGGCTAGAAAGTCATCTAGTGGGGCGCCTGGGTGGCTCAGTCGGTTAAGCGTCCGACTTCTGCTCAGGTCGTGATCTCGAGGTCTGTGAGTTCGAGCCCCGCGTCGGGCTCTGGGCTGATGGCTCAGAGCCTGGAGCCTGCTTCCGATTCTGTGTCTCCCTCTCTCTCTGCCCCTCCCCGGCTTGCACGCTGTCTCTTTCTCAAAAATAAATAAACATTTAAAAAGTTATTTAGTGTTTTAAAAGAATACGGCAGCAGTCTGACTTCTGCCAAATCACTTGTTGTGCAAGGTCCTCATTGTAGTGCACTTTGCACAATGGGGATTTACTAGTCATAAACTGTGCCTGAGGGTCACGAGGCGAGGGTTCATTGGGAGCAGAGAAACAAGGATGGAAGCCAAGAGAAACTTAGCTGTCGTGATCCACTGGCCAGGAAATGGGTTCTCTGAGTTTATTAGGCATCTAGGGGGCAGTGAGACCTTCTAAAAGTCTAGGTTAGCAAATCACTTCGCTTTCGCAATCTGCATATATTTGTAATTAAAATTCCGTTTTCTGCCAGTACCACTGTGTCGTGAATGGGGGAGTAAGTCCCCCTTGTGGGGTCTTTAAGGAGTGTTCCAATGCGGTTGTGCAAATTACACTCAAGCTAAGAAATTACAGGATTTATTAGACGCACAGCTCCTAGGGAGGGGGGCACAGCAGGCCACACCTGGCTAGTGGCCGCATGGCAGGAGTGGCCAGGGAGGGGTCCCACCCGGCCGATGGGGAGCAGAGACGGAGGGATCTCTGGACAAGTACCCTTATTGGGGGTCAGGAGGGCACGCAAAGCCCTGAGGGGATCTCACTGGTCTATTTCAGTGTCACTGGATCCCAGACAGGGGAGGGCGAGAAGGGGTATTTGTGACAGGAGCCAGCCTGACCACACAGGGGCGCTGGGTGGGAGGTCACAGCCTCTACGTGGGGACGTTGAGCCATCAGGAAAAGAAGAAGTGTCAACAGTTTACGATCCGATCATCTTCACTCTTTTTTTTTTTTTTTTTTTTTTTTTTTTTTTTTTTTTTATTTTTTTTTTTTAAGTTTTTTTTTTTTTTGGGCAGAGAGAGACAGAGCATGAACGGGGGAGGGGCAGAGAGAGAGGGAGACACAGAATCGGAAACAAGCTCCAGGCTCTGAGCCATCAGCCCAGAGCCCGACGCGGGGCTCGAACTCATGGACCGCGAGATCGTGACCTGGCTGAAGTCGGACGCTTAACCGACTGCGCCACCCAGGCGCCCCCGATCATCTTCACTCTTTATTCTCGTTTCAACCTTGTTTTCCTTCCCCGGGTATGAGAACCAAGACTGATCTTGCCCAGTACGGTTCTAAAGTATAGAAACGGACTGTAGTCACCTGACACTGGCAGAGAGGAAAGGTGTTCTCTTAGCTATTGGTGACGCTGAATTGAGACACGTGACAATGTGCTCAGGTCTCCGTAGAGTCCGCGGGGCTCTGGACACCAGCTCCTGGCACTTCTCAGACTCCTCACTGCATTTTATGATTGTTTCAAAGAAAAGAACACCTCGTCTTTGTTTTTGTTCCTTCTTTTACTTCCATTCTTTCTACCTTGCCTCATTCCACAAATCATCGGCCGCGGAATTCGTGTGCTTTCTCATAATCTGTAAGTCACGAGCACACCTTCCTTCCGTGGTGGGGGGTTGCCGGGGCAATCCCTGTCGCCTCTATTTTGCATAGAAAGCATGGAAGTTCGAGAAGATGAAAAGAAGCCAGGAATCACAGAACACAGACCCCAAGGGGCCTGTAAACGATCAGTGACACGGAGGACAGGCAGGGCCACACAGAAGCATCGGCGGATGTCAGCCGGTCCTCTGTGCTCCGTTGAACCTTTGAGAAACAGGTGTCGAATGGAAAATGCCATCCGTGTATCGGGACACCCACCACGTTTATGTCACTTTCGATGCATAGTGCAACTCAAAAGATACAAACTAAAAAGCTTCGAGGCACCAGAACAGGACAGGAGAATTCTATCTTTTAATAGTTCTACGATATTTGAAGTGAACATTTAAAGTGAAAATGCTAGTCAAAGTATTTTTTTTTTTTAAATCACTGCTTAAGCAGCTATAAACATTTTTAAGAAAAATAGCCCAGGACAGAAATATAATCGAGGTTGCACACATTCATGAATCTGTCTGACTCCTAACAAGCCCAACTTGGGAAGCCTGGAGCATTTTATATGTTAGAAGCATAATTATCAATCGTTAAAATACCCACTCGATCACACTCCAGAACATTTTTATTGCTTTGCTTTTGAATGCTCACTTAAGAATTTTCTCTGAAATGTACTCAGAGCAGAGACAGTCAAACAATAAAAGTGAGATATTGGAAGACCATAATACTAGGAAACAGTCGGTGTAGAAACCGTTTAACCCTGGGAATATCTTCCCACATTTTTTGTTGGTTGGTTGGTCGGTTTGCTTTTCCCGGAGAGAAGCCTTTCATGAAGGAAGCCTGATGTTTTGATGCTTGGAGGGAGGAATACCAGTGTTCTCTCCCTCTCCCTGCAGAGCAGACCTGTGAGGGGCCAAGCTCTATCTTTCTCCCCCGCTGTCGCTGGATTCTTTTTTTTTTTTTAAATAAAATTTATTAAATGTTTTTTATTTTTGAGAGCGTTCAAGCAGGGGAGGGGAGAGGGAGAAAGGGGATCTGAAGCGGGCTCTGCACTGACAGAGAGCCAGATGCGGGGCTCACACTCAGCGACCCTGAGGTCATGACCTGAGCCGAAGTCAGACCCCTGACCAACTGGGCCACCCAGCCGTCCCTCCCTGGTTTCTCCTGATGCGGAATCTTGGCTCTAACCATTGTCCTTTAAACTGTTGCGAACTGGGAAAATCTTGTCATGGGCTTTGCCTTTAACCACAGTTGGTAGGGCTTTCTGAGCCCATCTGGCCAAGCCGTCCGGGTGCCGAGGGGCGAGACGGAGGAGGCATTGGCTTGAGACAGACAGCAACTTGGCATCATACTCTTGATATTTCTTTTTTTTTTGGGGGAGTTTCTCCTGAGAATTCCGACTTAGTTTTTCAGTGACTCAGCAGTCTTGGTAGGAAAACCCAAAAGTATGGGTAGATGAAACCTCCAGCACCCTAGTACAGTCTATGCGGGCATTATTCCGAAGGGCTCGCGCCCTCAGCCTGGGAGCCAGGCGTTCCGGGGGGCGGATCCCCTGCTCCGCTGTTTGCTGTAAAGCTTGGCAAAGAAACTTCCCTTTTCTGAGCCACTGTTTTTCTTTCTTCTACAAAAACAACGTGATTAAACCGTAATACACAGGGTCATGGTATGGATTCACTGAGATACTGCTTATGAAAAAATATCACTTTTAAATATCGGTGTTTCTTTTTTTTTTTTTTAATTTTTTTTTTTTTTTTTTGAGAGGGAGCAAGAGCAGGCATGCGAGTGAGGGAGGGGCAGAGGCAGAGAGAGAATCCCAAGCAGGCTCCTGTGCTGTTGACGTGGAGCCCGACTTGGGGCTCGATCCCACGAACCGTGAGATCATGACCTGAGCTGAAATCAAGAGTCAGAGGCTTTAACTGACTGAGCCATCCAGGCGCCCCACCCCCCCTCCAAAAAAAAATCACTTTTAGTGTCCAGGAAATAGGAGGATCTCAACACCAGTGAGCCCTTTTCTTCAGATGGGTGTCTGTCTGGTGGAGGCCAGCAAAGAGAGGCTGTGGGGACAATGACAAAGGCAGGGGTGCCCTGGCTGGCAGTTCAGCACCTGCAGATGCCCACATGTTTGTTTTTTAAAAATTTTTTAAATGTTTTACTATTTATTTTTGAGAGAGAGAGAGACAGGGTGTGGGCAGGGGAGGGGCAGAGAGAGAGGGAGACACAGAATCCAAAGCAGCCCCAGGCTCTGAGCCATCAGCACAGAGCCCGACGTGGGGCTCGAACTCACAAGCTGTGAGATCCTTGAAAGATCCTACCTTGAAAGGGTAGTTCTGTTTCAGAAAGAGACTTCTCCGGATTGCAAGCTTTCAAACTCAGGGTGAATCAAAAGTTCAATGTCATGGTGGCCCCTTAGACTCTGTGGGAAAGAAGAGGATGGATATTTTGAAGGAGAATGACCATTTCAGGTATTTTTCAGGTCGTATGCCATAGATCGCCCAGGGATGGTAAAGTGGATGTTGCTTCTGCGTTTTGTCCTTTACAGTTTATCTACTGTAGACCTTTGCTCATCTGCTTAAGCCTTTTGTCAGTCAGGTGTTAGGCATAAGTCATTAATTCTGCCACCTTGCGTTTTCAGCATTTACATGAATGAGATAAATCTTTGCTTTTATTTATTTATTTATACAAGACATTAGATATCATATATATGTATATGTATACCTATATCTATATAGCATTTCTGAAATCTTCGTAGCTAAGGCTTGTGATAAAACATGGGCAGACCTACTATACTCCACAATGGAGGATTTTCGTCTAAAACTTTGTCTGACTCTGTGAAATAATCCGGAAGGGTGGTAATGACGAGCAACTTTGCTTTACAAACCAGACAACATCAACAAACTCTCGCACTCATCTGGTCAGATTGATTGGATCATATGTAGGTGGGGGTTTAAGTTGTCCTGATAATTAAGTGAGGAGGTCTAAGCAAAGTTCTTGGCTCTGGACTTTATTCATAGGAGGCTGTCCACAAACACAAAACATCATCATTATGATCATTTCGTGAATAATTTGGTAATATATTTTCTTCTCTCTTGGGTTCTCTTCTCTTGGGTACTTCTCCCATCCAAGTACTAACCAGGCACGACCCTGCTTAGCTTTTGAGATCAGTCGGGATTGGGGCGCACTCGGGGTGGTACGGCCATAGACTTCTCTTGGATGCTTCTAAAGCCAGTTCACAAATTTCAGTTAATGTGAATTTCACAAAATTTGGGAAACCAATGGTCTTTTGTTGCCTGGTGGCAAAATACCATCTGAAATTGATTTGGGGGGTGCCTGGGTGGCTCACTCATTTAAGCGTCTGACTCTTGGTTTCAGCTCAGGTCGTGATCTCATTGTCATGAGATTGAACCCCGTGTCAGGCTCGTGATGACAGTGTGGAGCCTGCTTGGGATTCTCTCTCCCTGTCTCTCTGCCCCATGGCTTCTCCCCTCAAAATAAAGGAATAAACTTAAAAAAGAAATTGATTTGGGATGATGCATTAAAAAGCTTCTCCCTCATAGAGGGGAGAAGTGATTATGCAGTAGCGTGTACAACCTTTAAGTAGAAATACCATTCGTAGGAACATGTATTTCCGAATTCCTCGAATCTGGGCAATCTCCCCACTCCCCCATGTGCACCAAGGCATTCGTGGTCACTGCAACATGGTTGGTAACAGCCAAAAATCAACAACTACCTAGGTGTTTATCAACAGGGGACGGGTAGATCATGTTAAGTCAATACTTAGCTTTTGAATATTTTATGAGAACGCCTTGATCTCTACAAAGTAAATGGTAATAAGTAAATGACAAAGTGGTAAGCAGATAACATGGCACTTCCCAAGTGTCGGCCACTGTTCCTCGCAGCAAGGGAGTACTGTTGTCATTTTACAGGCACGGATGGGCTAAGGAAACTGTCCAAGATCTCCCAGTGACTGGTTGACAGTGAGGTAAACAAATTTATTAACTGACACAAAGAAGGTTGGATCGGATGCGCTCTGCGATCTCTCGAGTGGTCGTATCTCAAAGGGCTATGAGCCTGGGCTTTGGGGTCACACAGCCCTTTGGTCAGACCCCGGCCAGCTGTTCCCCTGGGGCAGACGACTGAATACTGAACCAGTTTTCTAATCTGTGCCAAGTAAAGAGCAGACCACCGCCTGGTGGGGTCATGGACAGGGGGCCAATGGTGATGACACAGGGTGAGGAGCGTCTAGTGGGGGGACCCTCTCCGGACCCTAGAGTTGGCATAAAGATTAGTTTACACTGAAGGCATTTGGGAATGAATGGGTGCAGAAAGCAGCCTTCTTGGAACTTTCTTTTTTTTTTTTTTTCCAGCGTTTTTATTTTTTTTAATTTTTTTTTATTTTTGGGACAGAGAGAGACAGAGCATGAATGGGGGAGGGGCAGAGAGAGAGGGAGACACAGAATCGGAAACAGGCTCCAGGCTCTGAGCCATCGGCCCAGAGCCTGACGCGGAGCTCGAACTCACGGACCGCGAGATCGTGACCTGGCTGAAGTCGGACGCTTAACCGACTGCGCCACCCAGGCGCTCCTTCTTGGAACTTTCTTAATCTGAGTTAAAAGCAGCTGCTTCTGAGAAGTGAGGCTGCCGTGAACCCCCTCCTCAAGGCGGATCCGGCCCCGGGAGAGAGATCAAGATAAACCTCCCACAAATCCCCTCTCCACGGGGTTTCACAGCACAGAAAAAGGAAGACCACTGTCCCCTGCATGAACAAATATTACCATAATTTTCCCTGCCTCTGGTTTGTTCTCGCGAAACTGCTTTGTGTTTCCCAAAGACACCTTTTTGTTCTTTCCGTAGAAGCCCCGTCTCCTCCGTCTTTCCCTGCTAAGTGAGGTCTGCAAGCCTCCAACTGGTGAGCCAACTGGGAGCCAGCTACTTCTTTTGTTAACTCCTATTTATGTGAACACATTTTTTCTCCTGTTCATCTGCCTTTTGTCAGTTTATTCTGTTTGGTTATTTTGAGAGAGAGAGAGAGTGTGTGTGATCAGGGAAGGGGCAGAGAGAGAGGGAGAGAGGAAATCCCAAGCAGGCTCTGCACTGTCTGAACAGAGCCTGATGCGGGGCTTGCTCTCACGAACGGTGAGATCGTGACCCGAGCCGAAACCAAGAGTTGGACGCTTCACCAGCTGAGCCACCCAGGCGCCCCATGTCCGTTTATTCTGAGACCCTCAGTCACTGCATCCGAGGGACTCAGGACATCTTTCCTCCCTGATGCTGGCAGGTGTTCAGGGTGGATTATCATCATCCCTTGTGATTCTGAAATCTCAGGATTCTACTTTCGTCTGCATATTTAAAGAGTCCAAAATGTACCCTAAGATTATAAATGAGATCATCAAGCATACTGAAGCACTGAGGTAAACATTTTGAAATGGAAAAGATCTGGATTGTACACATAGCATAATGTAGTCTCCAATTCTGTAAAATTTTACGTAGGTGCAAATTCGACGGCAGAAACGAACCGTGGAGGCTAATTATATGAGCAGAATATAGCGTCGCAAAACTAATAATGAGCAAATGGGATGTCTAGTTAATGAGATGCATGCTTTTTATTATGCCACGGGTTGATTAAAAATGAATGGCAAGCAGTTTACAAAAGTGACGTCACTTGATCCTGCCTCTAACTGATTACATCCAGGATGAGCTCCTCATGTGCCTTTCTGAAGATTGGGAACAGGGTGGGTCTCTCCTCCCTGCCCCCCTTTTGGAGGAGGAAAGAGGGAGGGTATCTCCAAGTGACAGGGACTGGCGACTTGTGGATCCGGCGGTCTTCCCTGCAGGGACGAGGGATCAGGCGGTATTTGCTAATGCTTTCCCCAGTGCCTGGGACGTAGGCTCGAGCTTCTCTAGAACGTAGTTAATGATAGGAAGGATCCTGTGGCAGACAGGCAGCATTTCACTATGCCTGATGTGTGCCCTGTCTCGAATCAGGGGGATCCCTATTAGAAAATCTGAAAAGAAAGGATTGATGGGAAGCGGTAAATGCAGAAGACAATTATAATAAATCGTAAAAAAATGGTTAACTATGGGGCTGGGGGAAGAGTGGCTTCTGCATGTTAAGCTTTTCTGTACTGTTCGAATTTTCTAGCCAAGGCCAGCTATGCGTATCATTTACTTTCCGTGTCAATAAGGGCTTTCCTGCTAGTGAAAACACAGACGACATTTTGTTCTTTCTTGTTATTTTGTATTAAGCAACAGGAGAACGCACAGTATTTAAAAAAAAAAAAGGAATAAATTAAAAAAATAGTTTGCCGTCGTGCATTAATAAAGGCAAACAAAAGAGCAAGACAGAAATTAACAGACCAATATATGAAAATATTTAAATGATTGCATAGCGACTTGAGTTAAATAGATTCTTTAGTCCTCCACCTTTTCATACACGTTCTCCAGTGTCTTCAGGGAGACGAACTTTAAAATTTCCACCCAGAACTGCGAGGCGTCTGAACTTCTGCTCTATTTGCAGCAGGCTAGCCTGCTTGTTTTCTGGAGGCTGGGAGAAGACAAGAGACACCTGGGTCAGAGACAGAGGCGTGTGTGACTTGCTTGGTTACCCAGAAAGCCCAGCAGGCAGCCTCACGTACCGGCCACAGTTCTCCTTGACCCTGCGTCACCCATGGGCCGTGTTTATAGGCTCAGGTGGATGCCTGCATGCAGTGGGGTTATGTTACGAGAGCTTAGGGAACCTGAATCTTTTGTGCAGGACACATGCTTGCCCTTAGCTTGGAAGAAAAAGATGATCTCACAAGGAAGCTTTCTGTATAAATGTCCTTGGAAGATAGATCGGGATAAAAGATAGTCAGGGCTTCTGTTTGTAAGAGGTGCAGAAATGTGAGAAACCCATGGAGAATTGTCTTACCTCTGCTCTGGCCCCCACACGGCCTTTTGTCTTCCCTATGAAATGGCGATTATGTGGCGCAAAGGACTTCCTTCGTGTTTATGTCAACTGACTTTTCAGATACAGCCTTCTTTTATCCTATGCGAAGTAGGATTCTTGTGTCAGAGTTAATTTTGAACTTCTAGTGGCCCTAATCATCTTGGTTGGACGGTGTTGCTGATTCAGATTTTTTATAAATTTTTTTTTTCAACGTTTATTTATTTGTGGGACAGAGAGAGACAGAGCATGAACGGGCGAGGGGCAGAGAGAGAGAGGGAGACACAGAATCGGAAACAGGCTCCAGGCTCTGAGCCATCAGCCCAGAGCCCGACGCGGGGCTCGAACTCACGGACCGCGAGATCGTGACCTGGCTGAAGTCGGACGCTTAACCGACTGCGCCACCCAGGCGCCCCTAGATTTAAAACGCTAAGAAAAGAGCATCCTCGTTTTGTTACTAAAACAACCCAAACAGTTTGGGTTAGATAATTAGTTGAAAAACAGCTATTTGATCTTGACATAGTTTTCAACTTCTTTGGCTAAATCCTATTTAAGTTATTAACACTTCCTTTTGAACGCAGAATTGTAACTACCACTCAGAAATGACTTATTTTTTTCTAGAAAGGCTAGAAAAATTCTGTGATGGTAAGTATGTTTCCCTTATAAACAGTGTAGGATAAATCTAAATGTCTCATTTGAGAAGAAAATTTTCAACGGAAAAAATTTGCATTCTGTTGCTGCAGGATTGTTTACTTGTTTCCCTATATTAAAGCAGGCAGTTTGCCTCTTTTAAAAAAAAAATGTAGGGGCGCCTGGGTGGCGCAGTCGGTTAAGCGTCCGACTTTGGCCAGGTCGCGATCTCGCGGTCCGTGAGTTCGAGCCCCGCGTCGGGCTCTGGGCTGATGGCTCAGAGCCTGGAGCCTGTTTCCGATTCTGTGTCTCCCTCTCTCTCTGCCCCTCCCCCGTTCATGCTCTGTCTCTCTCTGTCCCAAAAATAAATAAAAACGTTGAAAAAAAAATTAAAAAAAAATGTATTTATTTAAAGTTTGTTTATTTATTTATTTATTTGTTTGTTTGTTTGTTTCTTTATTTATTTATTTAAATATTGACTCAGTGTGGGGCTGGACCTCACTGACCCCAACATCAAGAGTTGCACACTTCTCCGACCCAGCCAGCCAGGCGCCCAGGTAGTTAGCCTCTGGAAAGAAATTAAAATCCACACCGAATATTTCAGAAGTATTCAGTTGCTCAGTCTCCCTCAGAGGTTATTTAAAAATAGGGTTTTCGTTCGAGCTGTATATCACTACTGTGGAGTTTTCTTTTCCCCCCAGTTTATGGTGCCGTCACTGACCCATCATACGAAGATGTCCGACGTGGTGATCTGACGTGCGGACGTATTGCGAAATGATCCCCACGATGAGCGTGGTCGACACCCAGCACCTCATATATTTTCTCGTGACTCTCGAGGCTAAAAGTCCAAGATGAAGGTGTGGGCAGTTTTGGTTTCCCCTAAGGCCTCTCTTTCTTGGCTTGCCGATGGCCACTTTGTCCCCGGGTCCTCAAATGGTCTTCCCTCTGTGTGTACCCTATCTAGGGTCTGTCCATCTGTCCAGATGTCCCCTTCTTATAACAACCCAATAACACTGGATTAGGACTCACTGTAATGACCTCATTTTACCGTAATCACCTCTTTATAGACCCTTTCTCCAAATACAGTCATATTCTGAAGCACTATGGGTTTGGGCTTAAACGTATGAATTTTGAGGGGGACACAGTTTAGCCCATCATAGTGAGTGACATGAGTTCCCTGCCTTATGATGTATTTTATTTTTTAAATATTTAAAATTTTATTTTTATTTGAGATAGGGATAGCATGTGAGTGCACACGAGCAGGAAGGAGGGGCAGAAGGAGAGAGAGAGAGACAGAGGGAGAGAGAATCTTAAGCAGGTCCCATGCTGAGCATGGAGGGCTGGGTCCCACGACCCCGGGATCGTGACCTGAGCCGAAACCAAGGGTCGGATGCTCAGCCAACTGACCCGCCCAGGAGCCCCTTAATGTCGAATGAAACACAAACTGGTATCAGTTCAAGTCACTGGTTCTTCTCAAGGGGAAATCTTTCTCAATTTTGTATAAATAATCTATTTTATGTATGATTATTTTCAACATATACAGGAGGCTAACAGGATAGTGCTATTCTGCCAATAATCTGAACTGTTAAAGAATGCCCTCAAAACTATGCTTAGAGCCAAATTTAAACGTTTTATTTAATCCTTTTATTTCAACAAACTTATTTAATTTCTTCCAGTTGCTGATAGGATGTGCACACTATTAAACACTCATTTGAGGCATTTCTTATAAAACCAGCTAAACTTTTTTTTATTCTTCTGTGTGACTCCTCAAATACTGAAAGCTAAGTCATTTTTCAGAAACTAAGTTTGTGCCATATATGAAGTCACACACACTTATTTTCAATGTTCTGGTATTGTTTTCAATAACCGTATGTTGTTTTTAAAATACGATCTTGTGGAGGCACCCGGGTGGCTCAGTCGGTGGAGCGTCTGACTGTTGATTTTGGCTCAGGTCATGATCTCATAGGTTCGTGGGATCGAGACCCACATTGGACTCTGGGCTGACAGCATGGAGCCTGCTTCGGATTTTCTCTCTCCCTCGCTGTCTGCCCCTTCCTCCCTTGTGTTTGCACGCGTATTCTCTCTCTCTCTCTCTCTCTCTCTCTCAAAAATACATAAGTAAATATTAAAGTAAAATCAAATCAAATACCATGTTGTTGTCATTGGAAATATTTTTTTTCCTGGCTTTTTCTTTACCTCTTTGCCAGCAAAAAATGGCCAGATAGCTTATAAAATGTATTTCTCCTGATCATTTAGGAAGATTGGGAAGGGAAGAGTATGGAGAAACCCAAACTCTAGTTTTCCTGCAGAGTCCAGGAAACCTGACTTCTCTCCTGGGTTCATATTTCAGGAAGAAGGTAAAACAAAGTGGTAAAAGCCTAACACTTAGCAATACAACTTGAGCAAAAATAAAGTTTTAAAAATACTTTATTTCAACCATATCTCGGCAATGTTTACACTGCCCTTCTCTATACCGCGCAGATAAAAAAAAAAAAAAAAATCACGTCAATCAAGAGCAGCGGCATTTAGGACCTGTTTCTTGCGTCTGTGTAGGCCCCGGGGGTGTGCATGTCTCCAGGGCTGGGCCCCCATGGGTTTCTGGGTGGTGTAGCTGTACTCGCTCATGGGGTGGGTTCCGCCTGGAGGCAGGGGCAGGTGTTGGGACACAGAGAGGTGGTTGTGTCTTTTGACAGCTGTGGGTCTGATTTTGTGACTTGCTTCCACGAAGAGGCCATAAAACATACCAGGAACCACTCATTAAGTGCACGCTGTTTCCGGCACATGGAGATTTTCACATCAGAATATACTACTTACGTGCCTGTAATGCACCTATTGTGTGCATTCAGACATACGTCTTACACACAAGCAAATCTTTGAAGCACACTTGGGGGGCGTGTTTTCTGGTTTTAAGCCAGACGAGAGATTATCCATTCCCTTTCTAGAACACGTTGAAGTCAACGTATCTGCGCGCGTTGAAGCTTGAGCGGTCACCGGGCACGAAGCCTGCTGGTCTGGATGACTGAGCGGCTCCTTCCGGGTCCGACACGTGACATCCAGTCCGTGTTACTGAATGTCCAGTTCAGTCAATAAAACCAAAGTGGCAGGAGGATACTTTCCTTGTTTTCTTTAAGTGTAAACCTTGTGGTACTTCCTGGTTCACTAAAATGTTAAAAATAATTTATCACGAGAGCATGGACTTGAAAGCAACCGACCACAGCGTTCGCATGGTCTGATTACAGGAAATGATTTTAATACGTCCTTTCGTGGCCCGCGAGCCTCCAAAAATAACAGGGACAAAATGTTATATTTAGCAATAGCAATAATTGTTAGTATTCCCCTCTTACTCGTGAAGAAGCAGAGACGTGGGGAGATTAAGTATATGTTGTCTAACACCATCATGGTCCGGCACTTAAAATGGCCAGAATTAGAGCTCAGAGCTCGGGGATTCCCGCACACCCCCTTAGTCCCCGCAACATCCCCTCTCCTACCGCAGAGGTCTTAAAATGCAGTGAACAGTGTGAGTGCAGAGTGAAGCTTGGATTTCGTAGGGGCCCAGCTTAGAGCCCTAATGATTATCTATTTTTAAAACCACTGAGACCCATTCTGTAGACAGCCCCACTCCTATTTTGAAACAAAGAATTGGTAGGAAAGCCTTTCTCACGACGCAGATATTTCAAACGTACAGTGACAAATACATGATCGGCATCTTGAAGGTCATTTGTTGACTCTAATGCAGAATGGGATGGGGCACGTTACGCTGGAGACTGGGGCTTTGCCTGAGCCTCGTAACGATCCTTTCCTGTGATTTAGATCCTACTGATGTGACTGCTGAATAAACGAAATGCAGAGTGGGCAGCTTTTCAGAAATGTCATCGATTGCTAAAACATATTATTTTAGAAACGCATCTGTAGCATGTGAATGGAGCCCAAGCCGCGGACTCGGGTTCCCTTCCGCATAGCTAACGGGGAAACGGAAAACTTCATCAGACGTTGTTTGTTCCTAATCATGGATGAAACACTCAATTGTGATGCTTTTAAAGTGATTGAATATTGAGTCCACGTCTAGCTGAAGTGTTTCTGATCAATAGTGGGGAGGGGGGGGGTGTTGGTTTCTTTTTTTTCCAGTTCATGTGTTATTTATTAATTGTGATGTATAATATTTGTTGAGTGCAATTAGTTTAATTGTGATGTATAATATTTATCATGCCAGCCAGGTAGTGTTGTGAACATTTTCAAATATTAGCTTATTTTTTAAAATTTAAATCCAAGTTAGTTAACGTATACTGTAATAATGATTTCAGGAATAGAATTTAGTGATTCATCACTTACATATAACACCCAGTGCTCATCCCGACAAGTGCCCTCCTTAATGCCCGTGGCCCATTTAGCCCATCCCTCCACCCAGCACCCCTCCAGCGACCCTCAGCAGGAATGCCATGGAGAAAATGGTCAGGTGATGAACCCGTGAAACTCTCATACCCTAGCCCATCAGAGCTGTAAGATCGTTTTTCTTTTTCCTACTTTATACATGAAGATGCTGGCTTCCCTGAGGTCACTCCTGTAACGAGAGATAGGGAAGAAGTTGGATGGAGCTGATTTTCGATTTTCGTGGGTCTGCGTGGAGGGGAGCCTGGGTGAGAGCTGCTGAGGAATTGCCCAGGGCAGCTCGCTTCCACCGGGACCGCTGCTTTCTGCTCCCGTGGGGTCTGCCCCTTCCCGCATGTTAGAACAGGGCGAGGGTGACCCTTTGTTCTTGTCCGTCTGCGTTCAGCCTGTGCATCTGTGTGTGTTCTGGAAACACTAAACCAAAAATATAGAATAATAGATTATATAGATAGAAGAATAGAATGGAATAGAATAGAACAGAATAACAGATTAGAATAGAATAATAGATTATACCACCTCTGAAAAAGAAACGTTAGCTTGACAAAAATATACGGGATCATTTCAGTAATTAGCCCCAAACATGAGAGCATAGATATGCTAGTAGAGATCCCACCTGTGCCAGACTCACTTCACTTAATCTCTGTGTCTTTAAGGACACGTATCATTGATTTGTATCCAAAAGGACTGTTGATAATTCTACATAAGACACAAATAATGTAATTCCTTAAAATTAGAATGAATTATGATAATCACCTAGGTGTATACATACACATACATAGGTTCCAAGCATTTGAATATAATTAAAATCGGACGCGATGAATGTTTTGTTTTGAACACGGATTCTCAGAAGTTGTGAAGAGTGTGTTTTGAATCCCCACTTTTCATAGACTATTAAGACATTATTGCCACTTGAAGTATTTCTTAAAGAGTATTCTGTTTAAATTCCACTAAAATAGAACTCGAAATTCCTTTTGCTGTCTGGCACTATCATCACACAATCTGAAGGGCGATTTTCAGAATTTATATTCAGTAAACAATATTTTAGAAGGAAGTAATTATATATCAAGAAAATACAACTTAAGTATCCTTCTTAGGAAGTAATTTAATTAAATGGTTCATGCTGAGAGTTACAAGTTTTGTCAGCTACACTCAAATAAATATTGACTTCAATTCGTTTTTCTTTAAGTTTATTTATTTTGAGAGTGAGAGAGAGCACATGGTGGGGAGGGGCAGAGAGAGAAGGAGAGAGAGAATCCCAAGCAGGCTCCGCCGTGTCAGCACAGAGCCCGACGCTGGGCTTGATCCCATGACCTGAGCGGAAATCGAGAGTCAGTTGCTTACCTGACTAGCCACCTGAGTGCCCCTTGACTTCAGTTCTTAAATTGAATTACAAGTTGGGCATCACCGTAAATGTAGGAGCTGATGTTTCTCCCTTCACTGTTTACCTGCACATCTTGGGTACTGAACCTGAGACGTTAAGTAACAGGATGCTGAGTTTGACAGATGAGCCCCCTCAGCCGAAGGTACTGACGGTATCCAAAATGGCATCCAGGAGCACAGCCACAGTGGCCAGCCTTCGTGGACCGCCTACCTCCAGGCCGATATGGGAATGTTACTTTTCAGATATTGTCTAACTTAGTAGCATCTCAACCTGTGGAGTTAGGGTTTACAAGCTGGTTTTGTAGGCGAGGGAACTGTGGCCTGCAGCCCATGACTACAACTAAGACCATGGGCCGGCAAGTGGCGGGGCAGGTACAGTGCAGTTCCAAATTCACATCTGGAGCGTGGAGGCACGCTGATCGTGGCGTGGCAGTTGCTAACCCTTGAAAACGAAGACGGCGTAAAGGACAAAGATGACACTTCCATTGGACGAGAGAGAGATGACTGAATGCGTCTGAGTTGGTATTTCATTCTCTAGCCCAGAGGAAGAGTTATAGCATCTGAGATTCCCAACACATTGGAGTTTTTGATATCCTTAGTTCCGTCTGTTTATACCTCGTTGTTGTGGCTTACTAGGGATTGAACTTGATTTGGTCGTTAAGCTGGGACCTAGTGTTCCACAAGGCCAGACAACGAGGCAGGCAACATTCCTGGCTGAGCTAAGAAGAACTTCGCTCCCGGGCTGTTTGATCGTATCTGGCTGTTCGTGTGACATGCAGGCAGGAAGGTGAGTCTGACCTTCTGATGCAAGTGGGCCTAAGGAAGGGTCGACTTTTTCCCCCTAATTATATCACTGTCACATGCAGGAGTATTACGAGGACGTCTTTTGCCTCTCTGAATAATAAAACTGGGAGAGATCAAAGAGCGTACAACTGGAAGTTTTGACTGTGGGTTCCAAAGAACTGACAGAATTTTAGATAGACTTAACGTCTGGCATTACGTTTTAGAAGCTGAGGGCCCTTACTCGTTCTTTGCGGAGCATAGACCGGTAAGGTCCTTGGAGGGGGTAGCATTTTCTAGTAAGATGCTGTGTAACAGGAAAACTTTAGATTGTTATGACTATTATAGCCTAGGCCATCTGAGAAAATTGGTTAAGAATCTGATGACGAATCAATGGAATCAACTTTAAAAAGCCATTTAAAGCGTCAGGGGTTGGGCATCTGGGTAGCTCATTGGTTGGGCATCCGATTCTTGATTTCGGCTCAGGTCATGATCCCGGGGTTGTGGGATCCAGCCCTGCATCGGGCTCCATGTTCCGCTTGATTGCCTTGGATGTGGGGCTGCGTGTGAATGTCTGCAAATTCCTTATTTACCCTGCAAATAAGGAAAACTTAGACCATGGCGACTAATCCAGGCCCTGAAGAAAGGTTGTCACACAGCCTCTCAAACGTTAGCGGCGTTTCTATAAAGCGGGCGGCCTTTTGCGTATTAACGAGGTGAGGCACCCATCCCTCACAGGCACGAGAGGTGACAGCGTGAACTCGGCATTCTGCAGACACATTGATCCCTTTCTCCGTTTTCTCCCAGGGTTTTCCAGGAAACACAAACGCAGACAGCGTGGTACATTACAGACTCGAGCCTCCCTTCGAAGCCAGGTTCCTGCGCTTCCTCCCTGTAGCCTGGAACCCTAAGGGCAGGATTGGGATGCGGATAGAAGTGTACGGATGTGCATACAGTAAGTGGTGTTTATTCCCCCCCCCCCGCCCCCCGCCGACATCGATGACGGGCTGACGTGCTCTAAATGCCGAACTGAAAACTGAACCTGACTTCTTTCAGCCTTTTAAATATCTATGTAAAACGGTTTTTTATGGAACGCCTTGATATTATGCTGTCTTTAGTTATTTTCTAGTCGAATGTACAGGTGCGCCTGGCCTGAGCCTCAGAACCTTTACTTCATGAAAGTAACGAACTCCAAATCAACAGCGGTAATTTACTGGGACCGATGGTGCTGTTCTCTGATGCTGTCACCGGGGTGACCCTCGCGTGGGGACGCTGGTGATCTTGTTTTCCCCGAGCCCCACGATGATGACTCAGTTCTTCTTTTAGGTTCACTGCCTGCGTCTCCACTTTTCTCTACTCGAGGCCTCCTTTGAACGTCATTTACGTGTCGGGTCTTCCCTCTTTTCTCTACTGATGAGAAGAGTAACAAAAATCGCATAAATACAAGCATAAACACCTTCAGTGAAATGCGTGGGGGAATCAACTCTGCGGTTGCCATTTCGATGATCTGGAATATACCAGTGTTCACTTAAAGTAATACGAAAAGAAAAAAATAATGATTAAAAAATACCTTCTAGAAAACCGGAGACTAACGCAAAGAGTATATCGGATGGGGACATCTCGTAAGGTTGGGTTTTTGGTCCCACTTCATTTCGAAAGCGATGTCTTTTCTCCCAAATTCGGTTCTCATAACCACTATATTATCCTGGCCTTCATTTCCTCATTCCCTCACTTGCCATCTAAGAATTTATCGGACACTTGGCCATTTGCCAAGAACTGTGTTAAACATTGGAGGTGGGGGGCCGTTCTAGAATGATTCATTTTTGTTGTCAGGATTTTATGAGAAGCCATAAAATTGTACAAAACAGACGTAAAATACTGGAACGTGACCCCGGGGCACGGGGAGTAGAGCGGCCAGTCGGTTTTCCAAGTGAAGGGCTTGGGAGGTGAGCTGCGGGCAGGGAGGGGTCCCGGGGAGGGAGAAGGAACTCGCGGAGAAATAGTGGCTGCAGGAATCTCAGCTTCTGTTGGCTCAGGGATCAAGGAGGATATGGGCACTCCAGGGCACAGGGAGTGATTGTGTAGGAATGATACCATTGCCCCTTCGCTAACCCCACAGACAGTGAGACCTTCTGGAGGTGAGGCTCACCATCCCAGAAGCAACCCTGTTCTAGATTCAAAGGTCCCCTTCGGCCTCAGTGTCATCCAGCTGCCAGATGACAGGCTCCCCTTCCACTCTGTTTCCAAATCCTACCTCTGCATGGCATTTCCGTGCACCATTTAGCCCACACGATGCCGCGTGGCCGTCCGCCTTTTTCTTTCTCTTTCCGTCGGTCATCTCCTCCCATCCTTTTGTTTCTGGGATCCACGAACACGCTCACGGCCGCAACGGCCGGGACGCCTGATCCTCGGTTTCTCTTTGATCCCATAAAATGAGTTTCTCCTTTCTCCCATTACCCAGGAAACAACGTCAGGTTTACTACTTGAAAGCCGTGCGGGCTCTTTGATGGGGATTTGCCATCAGCTTGATGTTCTTCTTGAGGAGACATTACCATGGTTCCTCCGGTTAGAGGTCAGTGCCAGAAAGATCAAAGCTGTGCGCCTGATCCCCGGAAGGGCTGGTTGGCTGTGTAGCTCTCATGGGGCCTGCGTGCACCCAAAATTCAGCAAACGTGAGCTGTCGGGCATCAGGGGTTCCCACTGTAACTTATAATAGTTCTCACTACTTGTGAAACTTTGTGGAGTACATTCCTTAATAGTAGGGCCTCTCTCTGTATTGTCTTCATTTTTATTATTAATAAGAATAATTGTTGAAGCCTAGCACTTTGCACTTTTATTTTTGAGTGTTTGAATATGATACGGTTTATAGCCCAAAGTGCTAATGATTATCTCGCCCCCCCCCCCCATTTCTATTTTCACTTCTCTGTTGATAGTGAGAAAATGTCCAGATTGCTTATCTTGGCATATAGTGTCCCTTAGATGCAACGTCTCTGTTTGGTTTCATTTCTTTACACTCCAGTTATACTCCAATGACACTGGCCATTCGTAGAAACCAACCTCATGCATTTTCGTGGCTTCCTGGCACACGAGTGTTCTCTTCCTGAAAATCCCTCCCCTCCACGTCCAGAGTGCACAGTCTGTTTAGAGTCCCCTGCCCCCTCCAGCAGCCCCCAGTGTCCAGTGTTCGTATTCCCCACGGACTTGTTCTTGGCTTTGTATTCTACTCTGAAAAGGTCTCCCCTTGGGTGTCTTTCTGCTTTCTTAAGTTTTCAGGAACGTTTATGCACTGTCTGATCAATTCCAAGTTGACATCCCTGATGCAGGGCTCTGAAGCCACGGACAGGCATTCTGTGCCCAGGTCTACCTTCATTTCTTTCTCGATTGTTATTCCTCTTTGGGGCATCTTCAGTTGCTTCTTTTCGGCCATCTACTTCGACTTCCCGTGTTCAAGGTCAGTGTCTTCTCAAGTCTACCCTTGAGCTGGCTCCATTCCCATCATGGTTTATAAGTGTGTCTATTGGTGAATAAGAGAAGGAAGAAAGAAGGAGGGGAGGACAGAAGGAAAGCAAAGACGAAGGAAGGAGTGCATGAATCCTTGGGAATGTGGAATATGTAGGCACAGAATGGTGAACAACGTGGTAATCCACCAGTCGTCCGTGTGGCCCTCCAGCCCTGTGTCAGATCAGGCATTGAAAATAAAATGGGTTAGGGGCACCTGGGTGGCTCAGTCGGTTAAGCGCCTGACTTGGGCTTGGGTCGTGATCTCACGGTTCATGAGTTCGAGCCCCACATCGGGCTCTGCGCTCACAGTGTGGAGCCTGCTTGGGATTCTCTCTCTCTGCCCCTCCCCTGCTCGCACACTTGCCCCCTCTCTCTCTCTGTCTCTCAAAATAAATAAATAAACATTAAAAAATATTTTAAAAAAAGGAAAATAAAATGGGTTAGCAGGGAAGAGAATAAGGGAATAAAACAGGTAATTGACTCTTTGAAAATATTGTGTTTATTTAAAAAGTATATTGACGGGGTGCCTAGGTGGCTCAGTCAGTTAAGCATCTGACTTCGGCTCAGGTCAGGATCTCATGGTTCCTGGGTTCGAGCCCTGCGTCAGGCTCTGTGCTGACGGCTCAGAGCCTGGAGCCTGCTTTGGATTCTGTGTCTCCCTCTCTCTCTGCCCCACCCTGACTTGCACTCTGTCTTGCTTGCTCTCAAGAGTAAAAATTTAAAAATAATAAAAATAATAAACTAAAATGAAAATAATTAAAAATAATAAAAATAATAAAAAATTTAAAAAAATAAAAATAGAAAAACAGACCGATGATTGCATCAAAAATGGTTTTATTTAACAACCTCAACATGTGTCATTATTTATAATCCTTCTGGTACCATTCTATTTTGTATACAACATATAGTTAATATTTTCTATCTAATGAGATACACGTATGTATATACATGTATACATACACATTTATATTCATCGACCCATGTAAACTCTGGTGTTCTCTGTTCCTTTGTATTGATCCACATTTCCACATATCATTTTCCTTCCACCTTAAAGGCTCCATTTAGCATTTTTTGCCGTGTAGGTCTGCTGGTGAGGACTTCTTTCGCATTTTGGATGTCTGGAGAAAGCTGGTATTTCGCCTTCATTTTTGAAAGTTATCTGAGCTCAGTATGGAATTCTAGGATAACGTTTTTTCATTCTTTACTTTCAAGACATTGCTCTTATGTTTCCTCGCTTGTATCCTGTCCCCAGAGAAACCCACTGCTATCTGTATCTATGTGTCTTTCGAATGTGACATGCCTTTTTTTTCCCTCTAGCTGCTTTTAAGATTTTGAGAAATTTGTTTCTGATGTAGTTTGGTTTTGTTTTATTCGGTTTCTCGTGTTTGGAGCTCACTGGGTTATTTTGATTTGTGGGTGTATAGTTTTCATCAGATTTGGAAAGTTTCAGCCATTGTTTCTTCAAATATTTTTTTTTCTACATTTTCCCCTCACTTTTTTCCTTAAGGGACCCAGTTGTCATTAGATAAAACACATATTAGGCTGTTTGATTTTGTTGTGTCAC
Organism: Herpailurus yagouaroundi; assembly: GCF_014898765.1. Lineage (NCBI taxonomy): Eukaryota > Metazoa > Chordata > Mammalia > Carnivora > Felidae > Herpailurus > Herpailurus yagouaroundi. Next base: position 18,015,793 of record NW_024412430.1, on the reverse strand, counting down.
ACAGCTTCACTGATGTCCTGTTTATTTTCTCAAGTAATTTGTTTTATGCCTTGTTTCATTTTAAAATATTTCTATTGCTGTGTCTTTGAGTTCACTAGTCTATTTTTCTGCATTGTTTAACCTGCCAGTCGTCCCATTCAGTGTGTTTTTCAACTCAGACATTGTAATTTTCACTTTTTTAGAAGTATCTCTTGTGTAGCTACCTGACTTCTTGAACATATGCATGACAGTTGTAACAACTGCCTTAATGCCTTTCTTTGCTAGTTACAGTATCTGGGTCAGTTCTATTTCGATTGCTTTTTTTTTCCCCCTCACTGCAGGCCGTACTTCCCAGCTTCCTAGTATGCCTGGAGATTTTTGAGTAGATGCCAGACATTTTGATTTTTACTTTGGGTGCTGGATATTCTTGCTTTCTTATATGCTTGAGCTTTCTTCAAGGACACATTGAATTGAAGGGATTTGATTCTTCTAAGTGTTGCTTGCAAAGTGTGTTGGGGTGCCTGGGTGGCTCAGTCGGTTACGCGTCCGACTTCAGCTCAGGTCACGATCTCGCGGTGAGTTCGAGCCCCGCGTCGGGCTCTGGGCTGATGGCTCACAGCCTGGAGCCTGCTTCCGATTCTGTGTCTCCCTCTCTCTCTGCCCCTCCCCCGTTCATGCTCTGTCTCTCTGTCTCAAAAATAAATAAACGTTAAAAAAAAATTAAAAAAAAGTGTGTTAGCCCAACCAAAGCAGTGTTTTAGTCTAGGGTAATTATTCCCACCACTTAGGTAAGAGCCTTCTGAGTACTCCACCCACTGGCAGATGTTGGTGAGGTCTCCGGTCTGGATGATAACAGTGGGCACTGTTCCCAAGCCATTCGTCCTCTTAGATGGTTCATTTCCCGGTCTTGATGGGCTCCGTCCCTCGCACACACTGATCGGCATTTGCCGAACACTCAAGAGGGGCGTGTTGCTGGTCGCCCATGTTCTCACCCTTCATCCTTCTCCTCTTCGTACTCTGCCTGTGGATTCCAGGTGCTCTGTGGCCCCCCAGACTTCTGACTCTGTCTCCTCTTCCCAGGACGTCTGCTGGGCTCTGCCTCAGTTCCTCCTTTCTGCCCTATGACCTGGACACTCCCCAGGCAGTGCCCAATTGGTGTTCCAGGGCTCATCTTGTGTCTCCCATCCCTCGGGCATGAACACCATTGTTTAATGTCCTCCTCAGCCCCCCCCCCCCTTTTTTCTACCTTCAAGTGAGAGAGTAAATCTGGTCACTCCATCTTGGTCAGGAGGAGTCGTAAATGCGGTTTTAGCTCTTGCTGTATTTTTCTTTGCCCGGTGCTCAAACGTAATAAGGCAGTCAACATCCGTGTTTCGGTCACTGCTGCACACACCGTCAAGATGTTAAATTGTTTAAGACTCATTTCAGTTGCTGTGTGGGAAAGCCCTCTTCATCCTTCTCCGGATACAAAACGGACCTGGACAGGTGAAGGTCTTCCACAGTGGAATCAGGATTTGGACCGTCACGGGACAATGCCAATCCTTTCTCTGAGCTGCTGCTGCTCTGTGTTGTCCTGAAAGGCTGTTTGTGGGACCGGATCCAGGGGCTGTGAGTCAATTAGCACAAATTTGGTGTCACTACTAGTAACCTGGATGTCTCTAATTGCCTGGTGTGGGGGGCCCTTTTTCATAATACCATTGGTGATTCAGTCATCAAAGCATAATCTCAGTTAATAAAACTAATGATGAGGGGCGCCTGGGTGGCTCAGTCGGTTAAGCATCCAACTTTGGCTCAGGCCGTGATCTCACGGTTCGTGGGTTCGAGCCCCGCATCGGGCTCCGCGCGGACAGTGCGGATCCTGCTTGGGATTCTCTCTCTCCCTCTGTCTCTCTGCCCCATCCCTAACTCATGCTTTCTTTCCCTCAAAATAAATAAAATAATAAATAAATAAAACTCATAATGATAAAATCATGTAAAATTGGAAAAACGCTGTTATTTTCAATTAAGTATCACATTTTCTATTTTGGAATGTGGGTTCTATACTCTTCCAATAGAGGAAAGTACTGCTTCCTATTCTAATGTGTAACAAGTGACCTCTATTTCATAAAGTGCCCCAATTATTTAGTTAGTTGAATGACATACAAAGACATTGTTCATGAAGCCTTCTTGTGGAAGTTCAGTGTGATGCTAAGTGGTAATTTACTACATCATTTGGGTGTTTTTATTCAAATAAATACTATAGTCGATTATTTGTATTAATTATGGGCATTGTAAATTGTATTTGCTCTTACAATAGTCCAGTATCAAACACTTTACCTTCATGGGCTGATAAAAGGTCACCTGAGCATCACCAGTGAGCTCTAAGACTGGAAAGGTGGTTTCTCTAGTCAGTCTGTAATCAGTGGTATAGAGATCTGGGGAGCCTCTGTTTAATGGAGATTACTGTCAAGGTGGAGCTTGAGGCTTGAGGACCCCGGGGCTGTCCCCCATCCATACTCAGAGAGCTCACTCCTACTGACTCATTGAGCTAAGCCTTCTGTCTCCCACAATATGATGTTTCGGTTTAATTTTGAAAGCTCTATGGCCTTTGAAAACCGTGTTTGAGGGATACGTGTTTAAAAAAGTCATTCTGGATTTGCCGACCTGTCAATTTGTTTTCAGAGAGTCGGATTGGTTTTTGAGTATCTGTAAGTAAAGGGCATTTTGCAGAATTGATTCTCTTTGATGGGGCCTGTCACTGAGTTTCCAGTCTAAATGTTCCTGTTGTAAAGCATCTTTGTGATAACGTATATGCTGGGCTTCACAGAGGGGCTTCTTGATTAACAGTACAGCCCACTGTTGGGACCATGTTGGCTTCTTTCTGGTGCCTGTCTGTAAATTGCATGTGACAGGCACCATGTGATTAGTAGGATGTTTACATTCTTTCTCTCCAAATGCTTCCCTGGAGAAAAGCCCTCTCGCCCCTGCTTCCCTCATCTTGACTGTGAGTTGCTTCCCCGTCACCAAATTTCTTAGCCCCACGGTAAGACTAGATGATTCCTGCAGAAATGCGTTCTTTCACGAGAGCCGAAGTGGGGACATGAGGGAAGCACTGTCCGCTCTGGGAGGGTCCGGCCACATCGGTCTGCTTCTGTTCTATCCCGACATCGATACAGTGTGGCGCCTCGTGGCCTATATCAATATGAAATGAAAATGGGGCTGCATTTGGGGAATGAATGAAAATGAAGTCAAGGCAGGGGTGGGACGGGGCGGGGGGAGGGGGGGGAAAATGGGGAAAAATGGTCTTTTACTAACAAAACTGTATTTGCCAAAGCAGAATCCCTGCTGAAGCCGAATTTGAAGTTACGGTAGCTTGTCAATATAAAACCAATCTTTTATAATACGACACAGGAGCCAAAATACTTTCTCATACTTTATAAATAAACATACATTCAAGAATAGTCACAAGTGGGGGCGCCTGGGTGGCTCAGTCAGTTAAGCATCCGACTCTTGATTTCCGCTCAGGTCATGGTCTCGCATTTATGAGATCGAGCCCTACATCGGGCTTTGCACTAACAGCCAGGAGCCTGCTGGGGATTCTCTCTCTCCCTCTCTCTGTCTCTCTGCCCTTCCTCTTTTCGTGCATGCACAATCTCTCTCTCTCTGTCTCTCACAATAAATAAACATTAAAAAAAAAGAATAGCCACCAATGAAGTGTATCGAATTATGCAATAGGCAGATCAAAAAAATAATTAAGTTGGTGATTTCCCATCTAAAATAGGGTTTTTAATGTTGAAATCAAAGAAAGACCACAAAATGTCTGGCCCTGAACTGGTTCTCGTCACGGCCACCTCTGAACAATCAGGAATCGAGCCCGGTGACCGTCACCGGGCTCGATTCCACGGAGTGGAAGATGTACGCATGTCTGTAAAGGGCCAGACAGCACACATTTTAGGCTCGGTGGGAGCATGTGCCCTCTGCCACTGTTCTTTGTTCTTTTAACAAACCTTTACAGAAAGTAGCTCACCGGGGCTGTACAGGCTGCAGACTGATGTGGATAGTTTCCGATGAAGAGGAGGAGCAGCCTGACCTTCCAGACTTCTAAAAGCAATTCCTGAATTTTATCCGTGTCATTCTCACCCCCTTAGTCTGTTAACCGTTTAAGTAACAGACTTAACGGAGCTTAAGTCTGTTACCATTTAAGACTTTAGTGAAACTAACCAGGACTGTTACAAGATGCATTTTTGAGGGGCGCCTGGGTGGCGCAGTCGGTTAAGCGTCCGACTTCAGCCAGGTCACGATCTCGCGGTCCGTGGGTTCGAGCCCCACGTCGGGCTCTGGGCTGATGGCTCAGAGCCTGGAGCTTGTTTCCGATTCTGTGTCTCCCTCTCTCTCTGCCCCTCCCCCGTTCATGCTCTGTCTCTCTCTGTCCCAAAAATAAATAAAAAAACGTTGAAAAAAAAATTAAAAAAAAAAAAAAGATGCATTTTTGAAGTGGTTTTGTTTGACTCGGTTGGTGACGTAGCTGGATGATATAATTCCGCCACTTTACAGGCCTAGAAAACCTGTCAAAAGACATGTGAAGTCTGCCTCGTAAGATCTCATGTGATGATTAACATGTGGTTGATTGTGCAATGTCCCAAGTGTCCGTGATCTCGTTGGAGAGAGAGCTGAAAACATTCAAGGGTTGTAAGGCCACTCTTTTGCGTTTCTATAAATCCAGTAAATTTTTCACCGCTACGTTTTACCTGAGGGGAAGGTTCCAGGAAACAGAATTTAGCTGCTGGAGAGCAGTGGTTCTCAAATGTAGTCATCAAGCCAGCAGCGGCATTGCTGGGGGTTCGTGTTAGAAATGCAGATTCTCTGTTCCCACCCCAGGCCAGCAGAGACGGAACTCTGGGGATGGGGCCCAGCAGTTTGCGCTTACCCCACACTCCAGCATGTTCTCATCCCTGGAAGGTCAGTATTACACTTACAAAGCAATAGTGGCCCCAGGGAAGCTCAGGGCCAAAGCTTTCGGATCAGAATAATCCTGACAAAATAATTCATGGAACAAACAGCTGTCATTCGCTCACTTCAGAAAGAAGCCTTAGGGGTGCCTGGGTGGCTGAGTCGGTTAAGTGTCCGACTTCGGCTCAGGTCATGATCTCGCAGTCCGTGAGTTCGAGCCCTGCGTCGGGCTCTGTGCTGACAGCTCAGAGCCTGGAGCCTGTTTCAGATACTGTGCCTCCCTCTCTCTCTGGCCCTCCCCCGTTCATGCTCTGTCTCTCTCTGTCTCAAAAATAAATAAACGTTAAATAAAATTAAAAAAAAAAAAAAAGAAAGAAGCCTTAATTATTATCATTGCCTTTCAGTGACGTGCCCGCAGAAAAACTAGACTAGTAAAATGTGAAAGTATTTAAATCCTTCGTTATCAAATTCTCATTATTGTCATCTAACACGCTAAAGGACATTGTTTGAATTTGACAAAGGGTTATGTTTTTATCAGGCACATTCATTTAATTATGCAATGGAGAATAACTGCTTGTTTACATGATTTTTAGACAGACGGCAGTGTTTATACATTTTTCCACTGTGTGTGTGAATCAAAATCAAGCTTCTGAATTTTCCCATTTATTGGCTTTCTCTTGCACCTTTATTTGTTATACATATGTGTTCTTAAAATTTTTCTTTTTAGGGCCCCCCGGGTGGCTCAGTCAGTTAAGCACTGGACTCTTGACTTTGGTTCAGGTCATGATCTCAGAGTTTGCAGGATAGAGCCCCACGTCGGGCTCTGTGCTGATAGTGCAGAGCTTGCTTGAGATTCTCTCTCTCCCTCTCTCTCTCTGCCCCTCCCTCCCTCTCTCTCTTCTCTCTCTCCTTCAGGAAATAAACATTTAAAAATAAATAAATAGGGGCAACCTGAGTGGCTCAGTCGGTTGAGCCTCCGACTTCGGCTCAGGTCACTATCTCACGGTCCATGAGTACAAGCCCCGCGTCGGGCTCTGTGCTGCCGGCTTGGAACCTGGAGCCTGGAGCCTGCTTCGGATTCTGTGTCTCCCTTTCTTTCTGCTCCTCCCCTGTCCGTGCTCTGTCTCTCTTCTTGTTTGTCTGTCTTCTTGTTTGTTTATTGATTTGTCTTGTTTTTAGATTCCATGCACGAGTAAAATCACACGGTGTTTGTCTTTCTAAGGCACAGTCACGTCTTGTCTTGTTTACTTGTGAGATACGAAAAACACAGGAGATTTTTCCGGGTAATACGAATCCCTCTGTGTCTCTCTTGTTCTGTCTTCAAGTGGTTTGGCCAGTGTTCTTTCTACATTAATGATAAAATAGAACTTTTTCAGATGCAAGGGACCTTGATGGTTGGAGAGATGAAACTGTCAGAAAGTTGAGAGAAAACAACAGTGTCATAGCCATGGTGTGATGGGGGGGTGGTGCAGCAGGGGGTGACTTCAACTTCTTTACTGATCTTCATTTTTTACAGGATAAGAAGTGGCTATTAGAAAGGCAGGAGCAACTGGGACTTGGCCAACGCATGTATGTCTAGATGATACATTTTGGGGAAAATGTCAGGAAAGGCCAAGAGTGGAGTTGAGGGGTATCGGCTACTGGTAGGAAGGGAAAATCAGCCACATGGATTTCCCCCTTGCGTATGTGTGTGTTGACTTACACATCTCAATGCACTAATAAAGACATGTTGTACTTAGGTTACTTTTTAATGTCTCTCCCTGTAGGATCTGAGGTGGTTAATTTTGATGGAAAGAGCTCCTTGATATACACATTGAATCAGAAGTCCGTGAGTCCAACAAAAGATGTCATTTCTTTGAAATTTAAGACCAGGCAGACCGATGGGATTCTACTCCACCGAGAAGGACAAAATGGCAAACACGTCACCCTGGAGTTAGTTAAAGGAAGACTCATCTTATCCCTTAATTCAGGTAAAAACCTACCAGGTGGTGTTTTTGAAAATGAGCTTGTTGAGATGAAAGTATCTTTTTGTGCTAAATTTTTCACAGCTATGTAGGTAACTCATCCTGAAACCAGAACGCTTTTTAAAAAAATTTTTTTAGCATTTTTAAATTTATTTTGGAGAGAGAGGGAGACAGAGCCCGATCCGGGGAGGGGCAGAAAGAGAGGGAGACCCAGAATCCTAGGCAGGCTCCGGGCTCCGAGTCGTCAGCACGGAGCCCGACTGTAGGCTCGAACTCATGAACTGTGAGATCATGACCTGAGCTGAAGTTGGACGCTTAACCGACTGAGGCCCCCAGGCACCCCAACCAGAACACTTTGGAGAAAGAAGGGAGACCCTGTAAGTCATTACTCTGGAGCAACAGCTGTAAACCAGAACATCCGAGGCAAACTGTCCTCTGGTCGAGGTGTGCTCCAGGCAACATGTATTTATCTTGAGCATACTTCACTGTGAAAACTTTTAATGCTTGATAACCGTATAAGACCGTTTGTACTTCGTCCATAACCTGATAACATTGTAGAGGCAAGGGTGGAGCATTGAATTTTTAAGGTAGTATTAGAAATGAGGTCCCAGGAAGAAGATATTGTCAAGAAAAATGAAAATGCAATAATTGATAATAAGAAGAACAAGGGGTACGTGGGTGGCTCAGTCGGTGAAGCGTCCGACTTCGGCTCAGGTCGTGATCTCATGGTCCGTGGGTTCGAGCCCTGCGTCGGGCTCTGTGCTGACAGCTCGGAGCCTGGCGCCTGCTTTGGATTCTGGGTCTCCCTCTCTCTCTCTCTCTCTCTCTCTCTCTCTCTCTCTCTCTCTCTGTCTCTCTGCCCCTCCCCTGTTTGTGCTCTGTCTCTCAGAAATAAATAAAACATTTAAATAATAATAATAATAATATAAACAAGAAATGCGGAAGAATTTATTCACAAATGAGAGAAGGTGGTGTGTGAGACTAATGTCAGAGCAGCCGACCAGTGCTTGGGAGAGAAGGAGGGAAGGAAAGTGTAGTTGTGAGAAACGCTGCCCTCCACGTGGCCATCATAGTGTTGAATTGGAGTGGTGCATTACTTCCCCTGTCCTTCTAGGCCATGCTAACCTGCCGTCCCCTGACGCCCGTGTGACCCTCACCCTGGGCAGCCTGCTGGACGACCAGCACTGGCATACTGTCCTCTTGGAGCTCCTGAACGCACACGTCAACTTCACCGTGGACAGGCACACGCAGCATTTCCAGGCAAAGGGCGGGTCCCGCTATTTGGATCTTGATGATGAGGTGTGAAAATTACTTTTTAAGTATTAACGGATTTAAATGCAACCTGACCTTCTAGGAAAATGGCACGACACAGAGAAATCCCCTTGGCTAGCAATTCAGAATTCCGGTGAAGCGTTTCCCACGGCTGACGTCGGCGCGTGACGTGCCCGTGTGCCGTCGAGACGTTTCATCACTCGTCGATGTTAGTTTTCACACGAGAGGCAGTGGGCGTTAAAGCTGGGAAGTGTGTGCGTGAAGAGCTACCAGGACAGCAGGCCGCGCTTAAAAATGATTTGTTCAGACAGTTCTTTGGTGTTACATCTGGTGTCGGATGTCAACACTTACCTTGGAGATCTCTGTGTTTTAGGGCAATCCTACACAGAATTAGCGATCTAGGGGACCTCGGAGAAGTGATCCCTGTATATTCCAACATGCTTTTTTGAGGAGCAGGAGAGCCAGAAGTGCAGGATTCCAGATACCATTTCTTGGGATATTTAAAGGTTTAACGTATTCGCAGTGTGTTGCCTACGCGGGTTGACCCTACGCTGAAATGCCCCTTTTGTTCCGCCGGTTCTGCTCAGCACATCTGTCAGAGCAAATGGGATGATTTCAACATTCATTTAGGATAAGTGGCCTCAGCAGAGGAGGCCAGCTGGAGAGCCTGGCCTTGAATGAGATTATCAATGGCTTTATTATTCTAACCTATCAGCAGAGCCACCGCAAGGATCAGGACCCTAAAGTCTGGGTTCCAGAAAGGTTTCTAAAGTAGAATGTCATCACGGGCAGAGGTATGGTCGCATAGATCAAGAGTGACCGTGGAAATCGATGTGCGATATTCCCCATCGGCTAAAGTGACAGAGTCGGTTTGAGCAGCACCTTGCAAGATGGGTATTTAACCTATTTATCTAGATATAATGAAACATTGCAAAATCTACATCGAAAATTTCATTTGAAATTAACACGATAATGCAAAATAATGCTGGATAGATTTGCGACAGTTATTGTACGCCTGCTCGTCATAAATGTTTTAGGCAGATAATCAGAAAATCATTAAACAATATTATTTATGTCATTTTTTTCTTTCTAAGATCAGCTTCGGAGGGATTCCCGGACACAGAAAATCAGTGGTGTTCCCACATAAAAACTTTCACGGCTGCTTCGAAAACCTCTATTATAATGGAGTGGATATCATTGATTTGTCCAAGAAACGCAAACCGCAGACCCTCGTCGTGGTAAGAAAGTCTGTTTGCGAGGTCAAGAGAAACTTGCAACTTGCAGCTTGCCTGATTGGTTCGGTTTTAGAATACACCTGTCCTGAAGGCAGGGAAAGTACCAGTCATATATACTTTTCAGTTCATATTTAGTCCATGTTAATTAATCGATTAGATTTTAAAATGCAACTTACTGGCGAAGATTTTAATTCTGGTTGGTTTACAAGCAGTGTAATATCACCTTCAGGTGTACCATATAGTGATTCAACATTTCCCCCCAACACCCGCTGCTCATTCCAAGTGTGCTCCTTAACCCCCATCGCGTTCTTTCTTAATTTTTACGTACGTATGGAAGCCGACGCAAAATTTCTCAAATATTTCTCCGACACTTCTTGATCACGGGCAGCCTCGGGGATGCCAGCCTCGAACCTTATCTCCGTGCTCAAGGGCTGTGCGTGGGGATCTGGTTCTGTCTTGCGATGTGCGAGAGCGCTCCGTTGTTTCTGCGAAGGGGGGCAGGGTCTGCGGATACGCAAGGGGGAGGTTAGCAAAAGCATTTGTGTGACTCCCAAAGGAAAAACATCGTGCTAAAAAAGGTTAGGTCTAGGCTGTTGAGAAAGTGGACGTGGCTTTGAACCGACTGGCTGGGAGAGTTTGGGTCCCTCTGTCTTCAAGGCCAGTGGTCTGTCTGCTGTGGATGCAGGGACTTAGGTCAGCAAAGTAAGGAGCTTGTTTTCTGGAAGCAGGTTAACCCCTAAGATGGATGGGAGAGTTGTGACAGTTCTGTCTCTCCATATGGCTGCCGGCCCTCGCCCAGCCTGGCATGTTACTAAGCCAGCACCCGTCCTTCCACGTTTGGGCCCTTATAACCGAATCCTGTACAGATCAGTGGGTTCAGGTTCACCCACATATGTGTGAACGTAGATGCCTCCATGTCCAGCGCCGTCTACAGAAAGGGGATCGTTTTAGAGAAGCTTTTCTCAGTCTCGGTTTTCTGACTCCGCTAAACCTTGTGGAAATTCGTTTAGGTCAGCAGGTGTAGGTTTGTGTTGTCACGGCTGCACAGTTTGCGATTAGGAAAGTCATTTTCTAATCAAGACGTTTGCTTTATTTCTACTTCTGTTTTACCACCAACGGGCAGTCGCACCTTTGTTTTCAGATACGGGGTCTTTTATTTGGGTGGGAAAAGTTTCAGGAGTAGAATTTCTTGCCTGGAAGTTTTATGCAGCTCGGAATTTTAATTCATGTTGCTGTTTGCCCCCCCCCCCCCAAAACTGTAACATGACATTTGCCATCAGCAGTGTGTGACACGGTCCTTCCATCCAATGTCAGGCAGCCACACGCGTCAAACAGCTCTCAGACTGTTGCCAGCTCAACGGACATGAACTGATAGGGGATGGTTACGTCGTGTTTATCTGACTACCGATGAATGAAATAATCTTTTGTCCGTTTGGATTTGCTTTTCTGATCACTGTTGATTCTTATTCTTTTGCCCATTTTTAATTTTATTAAAGGATTTTTTTCCTTGTCAATTTATAAGAAAGTTTTATGTTTGGCAGATTATTACCCTTTGTCATTCAGGGTCCAGATAGGTTTTTCAGACTAATCAATTTTATATTAAATGTGAAGTCATGTTCTAATATAATTATGTATTGTATATCGTATCTTTTATATTAAATGTTATATGCTGCGTTGAGTATATAAATGTTTTTATTTGTATGTGGTCAATGTGTCTATGTATTTTTTTACAGCTTTGTAGTATTTGGAATGTTTCTAAAACCCGAGATGCTAGGTATAGTCTCACGGATTTTCCGGGAAAAAGTTTTAAGCTGGTTTTATGTGTTTTGAAATTGAAAAAATATCTTTAAGCCTTTGATTGTCTAGGATTTATTCCTTCTGTGGATCAGTTGTCATTTTAGGCCTTAGGGATACCCATTTATTCTTATACTATGTAGTAATTGAGCCCAGCCTTTTGTGTCTAAGTTGAATCGTACCTTTTTTTACACACTGACTGTACATATGTTCTCAGATCTTTCTGTGGGTTATTTATTGGGCTCTGCTGTTATGTTTATTCCTATAGCAATACCATAATGACTTAACTACAGTGCCTTTATGGTGTGGATGCTTTGGCGTCTGCTGAATTAAGTCCCATCTCACTGTATTTCTTTGCATAATATATTTTGGAGAGGAATGGCAATGTTTAGGTACATATTCCTCTGGAATTTATGAAAATGTATCCAATCCCAGGCAAAAATTCTAGTAGAGATCTTAATTCGAGTTATGTTAAGAACTTAAGTTCCTTCTTTTCCAAATGCTGCGATTAAAAATAAGTTTGCTCCTGGAGCCAGAGAAATAATCTAAAGATAAAAGGTGTGTGTTTTTTTGGTAAAATAGAATGAAAGAGTTATAAAAACCTGCCAGGCAGGTCAGACCTTAGGCTGGGTGAACACCCTGGGCGACCCGGCCCGTGAGAGCTTCTGAGAGGCAGCCTGTTTGCCTTTGGAAAGGTCACCTGGCCACATCCTTCCCTTCGGATGTGCAGAAGCTTACTGCCCACCTGAGTCAGATGTACACGCGTCACCTGAGTGACACAGCTATAAGCACGTTTACATAACCAAGGCGAGTTCAGGAAAGTTCTTGGAGAAGGTGGTCCTTGGTGCTGGGCTTCATACCAGATATAAACACCTAACACCTTGAGGGGAGAAGTCTGTCTCGTCTGTTGTATCCCACGTCCAGCACAAGGCCTGGGAAAGATGTGGCTCGAGATTCCTTTGCCAAAGCCCAGAAATGGAGAAGACAGAACTCCCCTGAAGGACTCAGAAATAGGTTTGCCCGGAGAGGGCGGTGCTGTGGTTTGAGGGACCTGTAAGGTAAATCTGGACTTAAGTTTGATGGGGAAGCCTAGTTTTGAAAGTCCTAGTTTGCTAGAAGGTTGATAGGATACTGTAAATCTTGGAAAACCCATTGTTGGTGAAATGGAAGTATCCTTCCGGCACCTTCCTAAATCCTCTTTTGCTGTGTTCACAGGGAAATGTGTCTTACTCGTGCTCACACCTTCAGATTGTCCCTGTGACTTTTCTGAGTTCCAGCAGCTACTTGGCTCTCCCGGGTGCCTCTGGAGAGGACAAAGTGTCGGTCGCTTTCCAGTTTCGGACGTGGAACAGAGCAGGGCTGTTGCTGACCAGTCAGTTAAAACACGGGTCGGGGGCTCTTGTCCTTGTTCTAAATGATGGAAAACTCAAGCTGAGTCTCTCCCAGCCCGGACATCCATCGAGGGATATCACAGCAGGTAATAGACATTTGTCACGTGTAAACCCGAGATTTGTCATCTCTACAATAAATGAGCAAGTGAACCGATAAGATATTCATAATCCTTCTAGAAGGAACTAAATTTCTTTTACCTTTGAAATAGGTGTCTCCAGGCTGTTGGTGTGTGACACAAATTTAGCTACATCAAACATAATTGTCAAAAAGTTTAAAAAATAACTTATTTATAAGTCAGTGGTTAGTAATTGGCCGTGAACTTGAAATACTGGAGGCCATTAGCCTGATCCTGAGTAGTCCTGGGAAAGTAGAGTTCTGTTTGCTGTCTTTTGAGCCTGTTTACACACTGGTTTTCATAATTTTTTTAAGTTTATTTATTTTTGAGAGAGAGAGAGAGAGACAGACAGAGCATGAGCGGGGGAGGGACAGAGAGCGAGGGAGACACAGAATCCGAAGCAGGCTCCAGGCTCCGAGCTGTCAGCACAGGGCTGGATGTGGGGCTCGAACTCACAAACTATGAGGTCATGACTTGAGCTGAAGTCGGTTGTTTAAGTGAGCCACCCAGGTACCCCTGGTTTTCATAATATTTTAAGTTCTCATTTTCCCCCTTTCTGTCACAGCTCCTGCTCCCTTTGGGGACCCTGTTTTGGGTGAAGTTCTTATAACCATGGGCAGATGTTATGCCCCGTCTTCCAAGAAGCACCCATGTTTCCAAACTCCCTTCCAGAGATGTCTTATCTTTGAACTTAGGGGGCTATTTTGCATTTGAGTGCTGATAAAAATTTAAACCCAGGCAGGCTCATGGCATGTCCTTCCATGAATGTTGACTAGGGAAGGACCCTCTTGCCCGACCTGGGGTTACCAGTTTGGGATTGAAAAACCAGGAATGAAATGTACATTTTTTGTTTCTTTTTATAAATCAGAAAAATCTGACCGCCGGCGCACAGAGTTTCCCTGTGGACCTCAGCAAATGAACAGAGCCAATAGTGTCCAATCAGATTCAGTAAACTGCTTCAACCTTTGCTTGTACAGATTTACAAGCCCCATGTAGCATTAACTAAAAAAGATCGTTTGTTACTCTTGTGTCACGTGGGTACATAGCGCTGTCCCGTCCAACACGCACATATATTAGTTATTTAACTTTTTTTAAAGGCCAGTGCTGAAACATTGCACAATTTATTGCATTGATTTCTAAGCCTTTACAGGGCAACGTGTTGATTTTCAAAAGCAAACCAAAGGTGAATTTTTCTTGGTATTTGCTGCTTGCTTTGGAAGCCTGTGAGGGGTGATGTTTTTTGCATTTGAAATACAGGCATGCCCCAGAGATATTCGGGCTTGGTTCCAGACTACCACAATAAAGCAAATATCACAATAAAGCAAGTGAAATGCATTTTTTGGTTTTCTAGTGCATATAAAAGTTTTGTCTACAGTATACTGTAGTCTGTTAAGTGTGCATTAGCTTTAAGTCTAGAAAAACAATGTACATATCTTAATTAAAAAACACTTTATGGGGCACCTGGGTGGCTCAGTCGGTTGAGCGTCCGACTTCAGATCAGGTCATGATCTCGTGGTTTGTGGGTTCGAGCCCCGCGTCGGGCTCTGTGCTGACAGCTCGGAGCCTGGAGCCCGCTTCAGATTCTGTGTCTCCCTCTCTCCCTGCCCCTCTCCCACTTGCACCTCTGTCTTTCTTTCTCTCAAAAATGAATAAAACATTAAAAAAAGAAAAAAAAAACTTTATGGCTGGGGCGCCGGGCTGGCTCAGTTGGTAAAATAGTCAACTCTTGAGTTTTGGCTCAGGCCACGATCTCACAATTTATGAGATGGAATTCTCCACGGGGCTCTGCACTGACAGCTTGGAGCCCGCTTGGTATTCTCTCTTCCTCTGTCTGCCCTTCCTCAGCTCTCGCTCTCTCTCTCTTTCAGAAGAAGTAAACATTTAAAAAAATACGTTATTGCTAAAACATGCTGTTATTTGAGCTTTCAGTGAGTTGTGATCACTTGGTTACAGAACGTCATAACAAATGTCTTAGTAATGAAAAAGTTTGAAAAATTGTGAGAATTACCAAATGTGACATAGAGACACGAAGTGAGCAAATGATGTTGAAAACATGGCACCAAGAATCACGCTCCAGGGAGGGCTGCCGCAAACCTTCACCTCGTAAAAGACACTGTATCTGCGAATCGGGTAACGCGAAACGCAATACGACGAGGTGTGCCTGTAGATGGAAAATGAGACAGCTTGCAATGGGTTTTCGTCTTAAACCTTGTATGAAGCACGAAAGCACGTACCAAACCCAGAACCAGATTTTAAATGATAAGCTCCATGTAAGTCGCATTGAATGGCAAAAAGGACGTCCAGTCATCTTTCATCCTGTTCCCAGGTGTTAGATCCTTTTTTTCTAATAGTTATCTCAGGATCTAGAACGGTCCAAGGGTGTGTAATCTAGTGTGCGTGTGTTTATGGAGCTGGCCCAGGGGAGTGTGGTGGGAACAGAAGGAAAGCAGAGGAGGGACAGCGCGCTCCCCTTTATGTCTGATGGGCTGGATAAGGCGCCTCCTTTGCTCTCACCAAGCCTCACGTCCTCGCCTTTGAAATGACTCTAGTATGACTCACGGTAGAAACAACGACACCGTGCGTGCAAACCATCAGCACGGTGCCTGCTGATGAGCACTCGGTAACTTTTAGTTACCGTTATTCCCCAACTAGTCCCCCCCCCCCATCACCTCCTAGATTGAGACTTTGAAGGGGGGAGCTGGGAAGGGCTGAGGGAAAGAATTAGCATCATTTTTGCAGTAGCAAAACCAAAAGCACAGTCTACCCTCTCTTCTTATCTATCCCTTGCCTCCGGGGCTGCCTGGGAGACTGGCTTCTTCCATCAGAAGTAAGGAGAGTAGAGCACACACAAAGGGTGAGAATTATAATGGGTAGACGGAAAGAATGCACGTTAAGTGCAGGCGTTTCACTTTAAATGAGAATGACAGATTTTATTAAAAACCAGTCTTTTATTATAAAAGAGCCAAATGGCATCTATTAACCAATTCAAGGAGATTTTCAGGAGTGTTTTCTGCAGGCTCTCCCGTGAAATAACTCTATGTCCTAGACAGGTGGGTGGACACACAGAGGGCAGGAGGGGGTGGGAGGGAATATTTCACACCAAATTAAATATTGGGTTTTAATACCAGGCTTTAAGTGGATGTGGTTACCGTCCTGACAGATATGCTAAGTAAGCTTTAAAATCAATACCGAATGGGAAGACTGGAAGGAACATTCACGGAATCTGGTGTGTTTATTTCTTTTCAAGCTCCAGGACTGCAGGACCTCCTTCAGCTCGCTTCAGGGCTAATGTCATAATGTATGTTTTAAGTAACCCAAATCCTCCGTGTTCTGTTGTCACCTTCCTCATTATCCATTCATGAAACTAACAGGCGTTGACCCTTTACAACGGTTTTGGCTCCACAAATGTGAAACAGAAAGTGAGACTCTGGCATTTTTATCACACTGGATGCGTGTCCGTGGCAAAGTCACCTTTGTGACTTTAAAAACTGTCCCTTCCTTGAAAGTGAGTGCTGGAAAGTAAATTAACTAGTATTTTGTAGTCTGAGAAGAACAGAGTTGTAGCTATTTTTTTTAAGTTTATTTCTTTATTTTAGAGAGAGAGAGAGTGTGTGAGCAGGGAAGGGGCAGAGAGAGAGGGAGAGAATCCCATACAGGCTCCACGCTGTCAGCGAAGAGCCCGACGCGTTGACTCAAACTCACAAACTGTTATATCATGACCTGAGCCGAAATCGAGAGTTGGGCCCTTAACCGACGGAGCCTCCTAAGAGCCCCAAAGTTGTAGCTATTTTTAGAGTGGGATCTATGACCTTCTGGGTCATGTCAGAAACATATTTCCCACACATGTGGATCTCAGGTCCATGTGGAAGTCACTGATGAGAGATCAAGCAAAAATGAAAAAGCTGTATTTTAATTTTAATTTGTAATTGAAGGGTAATTGACATATTGAAGAACATGTTACAGACATGAATTTGTATGGTTGATTAGACTGATGGGGCCGGAATCTGGTATTAAGTTAAATATGACTGGTTAACTTTCTACCGGAAATATGGTCGTATTTTCTTTGGGGCTTATATCCCCATGGGCTATAAAATAACTCTGATTCTCGTGGGTTGACTTCCAAACATATAGGGCTGTTGAGCAGTCTTTGACTTTATCATTTATAAGAGGTATTAGTTAATCTGTTGGGACAATTCCCTAAGATGGTTAGAGTCAAGTAGACTCATCATCATGCTTGGGCATGACATCAAAAAATCAAGAAGTCATCATTTTGTTATTTTTAAATGAGTAAAGGTGTTTATGGCCTCGTTCCCTCCTGGGCAAGACCATTTCTTTCTTTTTTTATTTTATTTTGGGAGAGAGAGACAGAGAGAACAAGCTGGAGAGGGGCAGAGACAGTGAGAGAAAGAATTCAGTGCAGAGCCTGACACGGGGCTCGAACTCGCCAACTGTGAGATCATGACCTGAGCCAAGATCAAGAGTCAGACGCTTACCCGACTAAGTCACCCAGGTGCCCCCAAGACCATTTCTGAATCATTTCCAATTATTCACTGTCCTCCTTAACACAACAGGCATCTCTGTGCACGTGGGGGTTGCCGTGACTGTTTTGGAGGGGAGGAATTTGGCCAGATGACTCATTTTGGCCAATGGAATGTGGGCAGAAGTGATAACTGTCACATCCGAGCAGAAGCCATGGCAAGATGCTGCCAAGCACCGTTTCGTTCTCAGCCCTGAGGCAGAAATGGGGCCATGCATTAGCTCCAGTCCTCCATGCAGAGGCACTGGGGGCACAGAGGATGGAGACCTGACTGGCTCAGGACCAGAGTGAGAACCAAACCCTTAATTGTTACTCATTGAGCTTAGGGGTTGTTTGCTTTGGCAAAATAATCTAGGAGGGGCTAACTAACAAACGTTGTCTTGGTGAGTGTGCTGGTACACCTACTGTTGACTGATTTATCTTCTCCGTGACACAACATCGGATTTTCATTCAGTGTAAGACCTGGCCAGTAAGTCTGTAGGAGAAAGTAAAGTCACATGTGGTTGGTCGCTGGTCGCTGGCTGGACCACTTGACCATTCCCAACTCCATCACTTTAAGAAAAAAATAGAGACTTCGTCTCACGGATTCGAGAGACGGTGGCTGATTTAGGAGGGACTAATACTAGTTTTTCAGAATAATAACAGAGCAATAGCTGGAGAGTGCTGTGTCAAATTTGGGAAAACAAAATGGAAAAACGACATAAAATGAAAGCAAACACCATTCCCTTCTCCAAAAGTTAACGTTCATATTTAAGAATATTTCCTACCAGTTTTCTTTTCCATTTTTATACATTGATTTTATACAGTGATTGAGTATGCACACACACACACTGTAATATAATGCTTTTCTAACTTTACATTTAATGATTTCAGTGAAATTTCATGTTTTGTTAATAAATACTTAAATATTTTTAGAAAGTTAGATTGATATATACGATATATTTGTCTGAATAGTCTACCACGAATAGTCTAAATGGTCTATAATTATCATTATAGATAATGCTAATACAAAAAAGTCTGAAAAAATTTATTTTTGTAACTTACAATTGTGGAAAATGCCTATGCTTCTCCACATGCTCAAGTATGAACAAGCTAGAGGAGAATGAGGTATGCCCTATGCCGTGTGATTGGAAAGGTCTCATTCTTTCAGGGTTGCTCAGGGTCAGTTGTGTTATTCTCTAAAGGCCCTAGGACTAGGAGAAACTAACACGACAGCATCCAAAGCAGAATGTCTGGATTGCCCACTCTTGATTCTTCTTTACCCCTTTGAATCGAGTCTCTTTCTTTTCTCCTCTTTTCTCCCTGTACTTTTCTGATTTAATTGCGTGATGAGACAGTGAAACACAGCCATTGCAGAGCGCCCTTTAGGGCATAAATATTCCCGACCGAACATAATAATTTTTGTTAGAACCAGACTGGCCAGTCCATGACTGTGGAGGGTCAGACGCAAGGACCCACCACAACCACACATTTACTCGATGAGCCTCACTGCATGGGCCACACCTTCCTCCTGGATAAACCGGATCAGGATACCACATCATCTCACTGCCTCTTTGGAACCCCCAGGCAAGCCCACATCTATCCCAAGCCTCACCCTGTCCCCCCGAGAGGCCCCAGCTGTCCTCTGTGGTGGTTCTCCATTGCCCAGCCAGCTAAATAGCCTGGGGAGGCTTCAGGTGAGTTCATGGTGGTCTTTGGTAGATGGTCCAGGATCTTCATCGTGCTGTTTTCGAGCACTTGCTCTGTTTGGAGGCATCTGTAGGGTTTATAGGAAAATCTTTTTCCCCATCTTGTTTACCTCCAGGTGCTGGATTAAGTGACGGGCAGTGGCATTTGGTGTCCTTATCATTGAAAGGAAGTCACCTGAGTGTGATGGTGGATGGCGAGGCGGCCTCCGTGGCTCATTCCTTGCGTGGACGGATTGATTCCGGGGACACCTATTATTTGGGCGGTAAGTGAAGACCGGCTCTGTTGGCAGTCAAACCATCTTTGTCTTTCCAGCTCCCGCCTTCTAAGGTAACCGACCGTTTTAAATGAAGACTAATACTGAAGGACAACCTTTCTCTTGCAGTGATAGTCCCTGAGAATGTTGAGTCGGCAAAGGCGGTAAATTATGGCCTCAAATGCACGTCTCCTGTGTGGCCTTGTTTAAATGGACCTGTGCTAAGATTGGCTTTGGATTTGGTACTTGTTTTCCCTGCAGTAACCTGGAAGGCTTCAAAAATGCTAGCGCCTGGTCCCGTCCCCAGGGATCCTGATTTATCTGGTTCTGAAGCCTGGGCAACACATTTCTTAAGGTCTCCAGGCAATTCTGTGTGCGGGCAACTGGGAGGGTCCTTGTTCCCTGTTTCTTACCTTTAGTACTTTGCTGTCGAGAATTGTGCTGCCAAATGACTCTCCCAACCTTCTCTTCAGGTTTTTATGTGACGATTTTATTGCTGCATGTGGGTATTCTTTCTGTAGCCTTCTCTTCTCCCTGAGGAGCCTGGTTCCCCAAGTGTGATCCGGGAACCAGCGGCATCAGCATCACGTGAGAGTTTATCAGAGCTTTGGATGGAGCATCCTTGACTTCCTGAACCAGAATCTGCACGTCACCAAGTGCAGAAACATTCCCAACATAGTTAGGAAACATTCTCTCCCCACTGTCTGTACAGAAGGGCCCCATTATATACAACAGAGCAAGAGAGCACTTTAATCGCTGTTGATGATTCACTCGTTACTTCGCGATGAACTTTACCAACACGACACCAGGCCGTCTCCCTGGACTGTAGTCCATGGACTGCTGCGTGTTCAGTAGACCTTTGACTGAGTCTGTCTGGGATCCTTTCAGCCAGGGAGGGGGAGCTTCTGAGGGTAATGAATCTCCATTCCTGAGGCATTCAAGTGAAAAATCCTGAGCCACCAGAAGCTTAGACCTGTCAATTGTAAGACTTATTTCTAATCTTGGCTGGAAGCCGGCCTTGATGTTATTCCTGTTTTGCATTTTATAGTTGTTGTTGTTTTTTTTCTAAAATAAGTTTGGAATCATGGTGGAGATAGCTTGATAGCCCAATAAGAAAGTATAAAATCCTCCCTAAGAATTGACAATAAGCACACAAACCATGAATCAGGGTGTTTAATCTTTCAAGCCCCCGAAAGCGGCCATCACGGTGCACATGGAGTATTGCCAGCAGCATTAAAAGATCGGATTGCTGGCCTTCGTTGCTTGCTAAATATGGTGCATTTCCGACCCAGATAGTTTTTTAGACCTTTATGCTTATGATGGATTTTATAGCTCTGCAGAGGAACAGATTCCTTGAGAACTAAATAAAGAATTTATCCAGGAGCTATAACTTAAAAGGTAAAGGAGTTTGAGACACTAAAAGGGATAGGAAGAAAAATCCTTGCTATGTTGTTTAACGATACAAAATAGAATACTTGTTATATTTATTAAAGAGTAAAAAAAAATACTTTTCAAAACCACAGAATCTTCTTTGATGCTTGAACCTTTCACAATTTGAACACTCTACATGTTCCCAACAGCCAACGCAGTTACCTGAGTAGGTAGCTTCCTAGATATTCACACGCTGATGTTGTATGAATCAGTAGTTGCTACGCAATACATGTATATATTTTATTGTTTTTAACGTTTACTTGCTCATTTTGAGAGAAAGAGCATGCACGCGAGGGCGAGCAGGGGAGGGACAGAGAGAGAAGGAGACAGAGAATCCGAAGCAGGCTCTGCTCTGTCGGCGCACAGCCCATGCGGGGCGCGAACTCACGAACCATGAGATCACGACCTGAGCTGAAGTCAGACGCTTAACCGACTGAGCCACCCCGATGCCCCGTGTGTATGTATTTTAAAATACTACTCATGTCTCTTGAATATTTATGGGCTCATCCCCCCAGTGTATGCAGTTAAACACTACAATGCTTTCAGGGCACCTGGCTGACTCGGTTGGTTGAGCATCCGACTCTGGATTTCGGCTCACGTCATGATCCCAGGGTCGTGCGATCAAGCGCCATGTCAGGCTCTGTGCTGAGCGTGGAGCCTGTTTAAGATTCTCTTTCCCCCTCTGCCCCTCTCCCCTGCTCATGCTGTCTCTCAAAAAATAAAAAAATAATAATAATAATAACAAAATGAACATACATTACAACGCTTTCAAAGCTTCCCTTATTCCTCCAGATTCTCATCCCCCCCAGTTAAGTATTGCCCTGCATTTCTTTTTACTAATCTTTGTATTGCTTTTTTTATTTTTAAATTGAGAAAAAAAATTTTAAGTTTATTTATTCATGAGAGAGAGAGAGAGAGAGAGACAGCAGGAGTCGGGGAGGGGCAGAGAGAGAAGGAGACAGAGAATCCGAAGCAGGCTCCGGGCTCTGAGCTGCCAGCACAGAGCCCGACCTGGGGCTCGACCTCACGAACCATGAGGTCGTGACCTGAGCCAAAGTCGGACGCTCAACCGACTGAGCCACCCCAGTGTCCCTTTGATTTTTAAATTCAGATAAAACCGATGTATGACATCATACTCGTGTCACATGTACAACATAATGCCTCGATATTTGTCTGTACTGGGAAGTGATCCCACAGTAAGTCCCGTGAACATCCATCCACAGACATAGTTACGATTCTTTTCTTGTGATGAGGACTTTGAAGATCTACTCTCGGGGCGCCTGGGTGGCCCAGTCGGTTAAGCGGCCGACTTCGGCTCAGGTCACGATCTCGTGGTCCGTGAGTTTGAGCCCCGCGTCGGGCTCTGTGCTGACCGCTCTGAGCCTGGAGCCTGCTTAGGATTCTGTGTCTCCCTCTGTCTGACCCTCCCCTGTTCATGCTGTCTCTCCCTGTCTCAAAAAATAAATAAAACATTAAAAAAAATTAAAAAAAGGAAGATCTACTCTCTTAGCAACTTTTAAATACATAATACAGCATTATTACCTGTAGTCACCATGCTGTACATTATCCCTATAACTTATTTATTTGACAACTGAAAGTTTGTAATTTTTAATGTATTGCCTTTCTTTAAACCTGTTATCTATGTAGGGACTTTAAAAGAAGAGTGTTGTGTGCTGCCTTGCTTTTAACTTTATAAATAGGGTACCACTGTATGCATCCTTCTGTGTTCTTTTTTTTTTTTAATTATTGCTGTGGTTGTTTTTTATATTTATTTTTGAGGTCCGCCGTGTGAATGTCTATAGGTAAAAGTTAATTAATTTTTACCGCTCTGTGGCTTTTGATGTATATTATACCATGTTTTACTTACTAAATCCGTCCCATTTTACTATTGATTGACAGTTGGATTGTACCCAGTTTTTGTTTTTTTTTTTTTTGCTATTATAAAAAATTCTATAAATGTCCTCCTCCGGCGGCCAAGAATAATCTTGCCCGTGATTTAAAAATTTTCCTTATGCACAAACTACCAAGCTTTCCTACTACGCACAGTCGATATGATGAAACAAGGTCGTGTGCGGTGTTTCCAGCGACAGGCTCCAGTCATTACGCCGAATCGACGCTCGCGAGTTCGCATTAGTCACACGGGTTTTGCACAGAGACCCAGCCTCTGGTCTATGAAAGGACCCTGGAGAGTTGGAGGCGATGTGTTGAGAAGAGCATAATAGGCCTTTCCTCACATAGTTTCATAAAATTGTGTTGATGTGCAGAACAACTGTCTTGTTAGTAGGGCTTCCCGTAACAAATAGCGTCCTGCAGATGAGTGGAATTACAAAGTGTAAACATCCCATGAGAGAGTAGAATGTCTTTTCTTCATTACCACTTTCCTGTTTTTTGGCCGCGATTATAATTTGCCGCTAAGTGGCAAAAACAGTGTAAGATCTTGCAGTCACAGCACATTATCCCTAACTAATGTATAAATTCAGAATGACCTCTACATACGTAGCTGTAAATACCCAACTTAGGCCTATAGAACAATTCCAGGCAATGATTCAAACTAACCTAATCAACTGTGCATGTTATACCAACATCACAGCATTTTTTTTCCTGGAGGAAGAATATGTACTATCCAAAACACTCCACCAATGCCTTCACCAGGCTAAAACAAACGAAACCAAAACAGACCAATTTACTGATACTAAGTAAAAAGACGAATATTATTTGCGGTCAAGGAAAATCAAGAAAGGGAGGTCTGGGACCAGTGAACATGGAGTTTTGGTTCTCAGTAGATGTACTGTATTCACAAGCTTTATGCACAGTTGAAGACTCCCTTGTTCAGAGCCCCTTGTCTCTACAGTCTGTTTGACTTTCCAGCTCTGTTCTGGGTAAAGTGGGTCATGTCAGGTTCAACTTGAGTGGAAACCTTGAGACCCCGAGACGTCAATGTTAGAGTTATTTTATCCAGTCCCAAGAATGGTTGATGCCAGCATCTATTTATTTAATTATCTTCGTCATTAATTTCCACCAGAAGCAGAATATGCATCATGTTTAACAAGCAAATTCACTTTATCCAATTCATGCTCTGTATTTCACAGAAACCAATACCCCATGTGCTGAGACCCTCCCTAACCAGTTCTTCTTCCCCTTGGGTTTCTCCCGATGGAGGGACCAATTGTAAATTCCCATTTACCGTCCGATCAGTCACATGCTTTCCCATAAAGACGGACGAGGACATCTGGCAGTTACAGTTAGGGTGGCCGTCTGATTTATTGTGCAAGCCAGGACACTTTAGCCAACGAAGGAGATGATCTCCTTAATTATGATGGGACAGCGGCACAAACCAGGGCTCTGTGGCTTTCTTTCCACGCGACGTGCCCTCTTGCCAATTAGCAGCCTTTCTCGGGTGTCCTGTCAACACTCCGTGGTTCCCTTTTTACTTCCCTCACTTTTCTCAGTCTGAGCTTTGTTTGTAAATTTTTCTTCCAACGATGGTTTTGCTCTGGCGTGTCGTACAGAGCTTTGGTAAGGGATCTCCGTACCATTCAATAGCACGCTTGCACCACAGAGTGGGGGACTATTACATCGTGTTGAGCATCTCTCGAGCGTCCTTGCGTGAAACGTGAACAGGCCGGGGAACCAATGAGGACCGTAATGAGGCCTCACTGAGGACCCATCCTGGTGAGTGACATAAAGTGACAATTTCTCCGCCATCCTCAGAGGTACTTAAATTTCCGACCCCTTGGGTAGTGACGGGTGTGTTCCATTAATGTAGCAGTAAATATTCCCTCTCCGCTTTGACTTCCATCTCGAATCAGGTCAGCGAGGAATGACCCTCTGCCTTTGTACCGTCAGGATTTCAGGCAGTCTTGAGCATGAATGAATGGGCGTCTTCCGGCCTGGGCCTCTCTGGGGCCGTGGCTCCCTCGTTTCCCGACCTCTGCAGCAAGGAAGCACTTAGCGATCTGACCTTTCCTTCTTACAGTTCCACTTTGAGAATGTTTCCTTGTGACCGCTAGATTCTGTTCAGTTTTGTCCTTTACGGGAATAGTTAGGTACTGCACTGTGTTTTATTTTACTTTAAGTTTATTTGTTTATTATTTATTTTGAATTTCCTTAATATTTACTTATTTTTGAGAGAGAGGCAGAGTGCAAGTGAGGAGGGGCAGAGAGAGAGGGAGACACAGACTCGGAAGCGGGCTCCAGGCTCCGAGCCGTCAGCACAGAGCCCGACGCGGGGCTCGAACTCACGGACCGCGAGGTCATGACCTGAGCTGAAGTCAGATGCTTCACTGACTGAGACACCCAGGCGCCCATATTTATTATTTATTTTGAAAGAGAGAGAGAGAGTGTGAGCATGAGCCCAGGAGGGGCAGGGAGAGAGGGAGAGAGAGAATCCCAAGCAGGCTCCACACTGTCAGCACAGAGCGAGATGCAGTCCTCGATCCCATGAACTGTGAGATCATGACCTGAGCCGAAATCCAGAGTTGAACGCTTAACCGACTAAGCTGCCCAGGCGCCCCGGATTCTGCTTTGTATTTTACATGAGTTTGAGGCTTGTGATCCAGAGGAAGGGACGGTGGCTGGAGAGGAGTAAGCAAACGCCCTGTTCCTAAGCACTGTCAGTAGAAGTCACCTGTAAAGATATAAAGATGTACCAGGTTTCTTCCAAATATAACCCTTCAGAAATTCTTTTACACGCCGAAATGTGCATATTTTCGCATAAAGCACGGAAATGGTAAAGAACTTTAGAGTTAAGCAGTTCTTTTGACGTCGAACCACACTTGAAGGGTCAAAGTCTCCATGAGGCTACCTTATGGGGTTGCATTGGGCCCAACAGAGTTGAACCTGATGCAGGCCTTGGCTGGTTTTGGATTGCATTTGTCAGGAATACAAAGCATCAAAGCCTCAGTCACTGAAGGAAAAGTGCATTTTGTGGAAGTTCTTAGGCAGCAAGCTCCTGGGACCGAGGGGGCTCCATGTTCTGTCTCCCCACCCTCTGGAAGGACACCAGTGACCTCAGGACAAAAGTTCAAAGAGAGAGGAAAGAAACACGTAGGAGTACAATGAGTAAAATCTTTATAAAATTCCGGATTCCTTTTCATTAAAAAAAATAAGAGCCTTATAAAATAATCTCAAACCCAGGCTGTAAATATTAACCAAAAAAAAAAAAATCCTTAATATTTAAGTAATTGGAAAATGATTTTTTTAATGATTTTTTTAAAAAGATGAATAATTAAGATCTTCTATCTCCTAAGTTAAAAGAAAACATTCCCCTGGAGGTGATGTGAATGAAACATAATTATATAAGGGAAAGAATAAATAAAACAGGGAAATTTTTCACGAAGCATGCAATTTACCGCGCGATTTCTCGGGCTTAAAACCATATTGATTATTTAAAAATGCTGTGCTTCGTTCGTGTTTGCCTATGGAAATAAAGTATTCAGTTAGGTGAAAACTTTGTGATTTTATCCCACGTCGCTGCAGGTGGGTTCCCCGGGAAGCCGCCTCTCTGCCTGGCGCATTTGTGTACCGGGGTTTGGTGAGGTTAATTCTTGGGAACATTCCTCGGAAGGTCGAGAGAGCAGCTGGGATGAACAGAGACAAGCTGAGGTGTGGATGCAGTTCCAACAGGAGCCTCAGGACGTCCCGCGGAGGCTCTGAAGCATTCTGCCCTTCAGAGACGTCCCAGGAGAGAAAT
Source organism: Herpailurus yagouaroundi (assembly GCF_014898765.1). Lineage (NCBI taxonomy): Eukaryota > Metazoa > Chordata > Mammalia > Carnivora > Felidae > Herpailurus > Herpailurus yagouaroundi. The sequence goes on along the minus strand of NW_024412430.1, from coordinate 17,989,511 downwards.
GGGGGTAGACCACCCACTGACCACTTTGTTGCATCCCTGGGCACTGGCCATCCCCCCCAGTTCTGGGGGAGACCCTCAGCCTCTGTCCTAAAAATGAAGTGTGGTGGGTTGGGCGGTGTCTTGGGAACTAGGCTCTGTATGCAGATTTCCTCCAGGTGTTGCCTTTTACAAAAGCATTTGCGGTGACTGTTCTCTTTTTTCCGGAGCTGTTCCTTTCCTCCCATACCCGAGGCATGTTGCAGTACTCAAATCTGCGATGCCTGTAGAAGGCAGCTCAGCAGGGGCTGGGAGAGCCCCACATGTGGCCCCACACGTGGGGAAGGAGGTGGTTCTGAACCCCATTTGCTTTGATTGTGATTTCAAAGCCGTGACCTGGCTCACCATTACTCTGATAGCATTGTCTTCTTGGGAAACCCAAGGGGATACAATAAAATCACTGGGAATTGTGGCTTGTAATGGTAAAAGATACCCTGAGGCGTATCAAAAATTTTAAGGGTTTATTTGAACAAAGATTGATTCAGATTGGGCAACAGCAAACCAGAGGTGGTTAGGGGGGCTCCGTAGAGACAGGAGCCAGGGGACAGGCTTCTATAGAGAAGGTGCGGAAGCAAAGAAAGGAAATTATTGATTGGCTATAGCTTAAAGCCTGGTTAGCTGTTCGTGATGGGCTGTCCTTAGGGTTTGATTTCAGAACCCGGGGGCATTTAAAGGCCCAGACTTTGGTTTGCTTTCCGAGGCCACTAAAGCTTTTGGTGAGCCGCCTCTGTCTGGTGGCCCCCTTGCTTAATTAATTTAACAGTAATTACACCGCACCAATTAGTGACTGCGGCATGACTTGTAAAATTTAACTCTTACTCTTGGAAACCATCAAAGCCCATTTCTTTTTTTCATGGAGTAGTCTGATGCTAATTTTTCTCCATTATTTTCAGTGCCATATCATCGTGAGATCCTTGTTCATTTTGTGTGTTACTGTTAAAAGGTAGTTGATTAAATTGCCTAATTCAGAAACAATTAGAGATGTACGTATGGATTGTTCTTAGATTTCCTTGAACAGTTAAAATCAAACATGGTTTTAAATATGCCTGTGCTTGGGGTGCCTGGGTGGCTCAGTCGGTTAAGCATCCGACTTGGGCTCAGGTCATGATCTTGCGATTGGTGGGTTCGAGGCCCCTGTTGGGCTCTGTGCTGACGGCTCAGAGCCTGGAGTCTGCTTCGGATTCTGTCTCCCTCTCTCTCTGCCGCCCCCCCCCCCCCCCACTCACACTCTGGGAGTTATTTCAATAAATAAACATTGAAAAAAAACTTAAATATGCCTGTGCTTGTGCGCACACATATGCACTTACAGAGTGGAAGTTTCACATACATAATTCTTTTTCTTTTTTTTTTTTTAAGTGTATTCATTTATTATTTCGGAGAGAGAGAGAGGGCACAAGGTTGGGGGGGTGGGCAGAGAGAGCGGGGGGGGGAGACACAGACTCTGAAGCAGCCTCCAAGCTCTGAGCCATTAGCATAGAGCCCAATGAGGGGCTCAAACTCACAAACCACAAGATTCGTGACCTGAGCCGAAGTCGGATGCTTAACTGACTGAGCCACCCAGGCACCCCTCTCTGACCAGTTGTAATCAAATTCTGTTTTAAAATTTTTTTAATGTTTATTTATTTTTGGGACAGAGAGAGACAGAGCATGAACGGGGGAGGGGCAGAGAGAGAGGGAGACACAGAATCGGAAGCAGGCTCCAGGCTCTGAGCCGTCAGCCCAGAGCCCGACGCGGGGCTCGAACTCACGGACCTCAAGATAGTGACCTGAGCTGAAGTCGGACGCTTAACTGAGCCACCCAGGCGCCCCTCAAACAATGTTTTATGCCTGTGTCTGTGTGCGCACGCATGAACATACAGAGTAGAAATTTCACATGACGTAATTATTTTTCAGGTATCTTAAATTTAGCAGGTCCTATTATGCCTGTGAGTTTTTTCTCTGATTCTGTTATCACATGCCCTTTATTTAGTTCACATGGTTTCATATCATGCTAAAAGGAGTGATTTTTTCTGTGCGCTTGCACGAGAGGAATCACATTTTGCTGAAATTAAACGTGCCTTGACTCTACGGGTAGGGTTGCGCGTCCTACCTTCGGCCCATCCGCCCGTAAGCCTGGTTCCGCTTGTTATTTCTATGCTTTACCGAAACCGCTAGCTTCTGTTCTTTTCAGCCACCCGTCACCCCCTCCGTGAGCAGTATGGCCCTGCCGAAAAGTTAGGAAGCCTCGTCCTCAGGAGGAGGCGGCAAACTTGCATTTAAGAAACACTGTGCACTGTTGTGGTCACGACGGTTGACTTTCTCCTTTGTGTATCTCCGTGTTCGTGCAGGCTGTCCTGACAGCGTCTCTGGCTCTGGGTGTGGAGGTCCCCTGGGCGGCTTTCAGGGCTGCCTGAGGCTCATCTCCATTGGCGACAAGGCGGTGGATCCCATCACGGTGCAGCAGGGGGCGCTGGGGAGTTTCCGTGACCTCCAGATAGACACATGCGGCCTCACAGACAGGTAAAGCCATCCCGTGTCATTTTAGCATTCTTGATTTCAGTCGTTTGATCGTAGATTGAAAAAAATGGACAGCGGAGAAAAAGCGCCTTCTTCTAGCTCCTCTCTTCCTGATATCCAGTCCCAATGGAAAAGTTGTGATTACGTTGAAAACAAGAAAATGACAGTCTTTCTTTTTGAATAATCGCTCCTTTGAATGATAATATTTTCTTAGAAGACACTCTCTCATGAATTTTCCTTGTGTCTGTCCCCCCACTGCTTAGTTGTTACAGAATTCTGTTTGTGGTGCTATAATTATTGAGCGTAAATACTGATGAGTAGAAATACTTTTAAGAATTTTTCCACTGCACCAAAACAGATTAGAATAGTCTACAGAGATAATGAATCACCGAGGACCAGTAAGTCAATGTGGTCAGCTGGATTCACCCCACACTCCCTTTTCTACGTGGAAAATGAAAAGTGTTCCTTGGAGAAAGGTTGAGCCTTTGGAGATTTCTGGTCATGTAAACACAACAAAGAATGGAAAGAACCCAGTTACCACAGGCTGAACATGGTACTGGTTCCCTGAGGGAGATGAGACAAGCAGGGCTTTTACGGAGAACAGATTGGTGGTGCCCGTGGTGGTGTGGGGGAGTGGGAGTGGCTGAAAGAGGTGAAAAGGTACTGGGGCACCTGGGTGGCTCAGTCGGTTGAGCATCTGATTCTTGTTACTGGCTCAGGTCGTGATCTCATGGTTCGTGGGATCGAGCCCGTCAGGCCGTGTGCTAACAGCACAGAGCCTGCTGGGGATTCTCTCTCTCCCTCTCTCTCTCTCTCTCTCTTTCTCTCTGCTCCTCCCCCGCGGTGTGTGCTCTCTTTCTCCAAAAAAAAAAAAAGGCACAAACTTCCAGTTATACAAGAAGTCTCATGGGGACGTAAGGTACAGCATAATGCCTCGAGTTAATAATACTGTTTTGTATATTTGAAAGTTGCTAAGAGAGGAAGGAGATCTTTCATCGCAAGAAAAAACTTTTCACGGGACAATATATACAAATATCCAATCATCATGTTGTCCCCCTGAAACTCATATAATGTGAGTCAATTAGAGAAGAGCTTTAAAACAACAGCGTGTTAAAATTGCTAAGCGTTGCACCTTTTATTCAAATGGTCTCATTAGTCATGCTATCGGACTGTCAGTTATTTTGGCCAAAAGGGACTAAATCTTTTTCTGTGCCTGATGGGTGTAGCCTCCTGCAGTAGGAGTGACGTATATCCCTGCTGAATAAACAAACGCGCTCCAGATACCCTTGCACGTCCGTGCCCGACCAACCCCTTCAAAGGTCACACTTTGCAAAGTGCTTTGTGCGGTAAATCTGGTTCTTTAAAAAAATATTTTTTTGATGTTTATTTATTTTTGAGAGAGAGAGAGAATGAGTGAGAGTGGGGTGCAGGGGCAGACAGAGAAGGAGAAAGAGAATCCCGAGCAGGCTCCTCACTGTCTGCACAGAGCCCCGTGCGGAGTCGAAGTCAGACGCTCAACTGACTGAGCCACCTAGGTGCCCCACGGCAAATCTGTTCCAAGTTTAGCGCTCACTGCAATTCCACGTCATGTCCGATAAACTACGAGTTACGTTGCGGTTTGGCAACGTGTTAGGAAACCGTGAATTCCAGTACGTGAAGTTTTAACTCGTGAGAACGTGATTTCGTTAATGCCGATGTTCATGTGCATGGTTCACCTTCTGTTCGTCTGTGGGAAGTTAGATCCGTGCCCGGAGAATTCCCTCCCAAAGCATGATGTGGTCACAGTGATTTCTCTGACATAAGAAATGCATGTTGCCCCTTTGTGCATACAAGTCTTTTAGCCCCCCCAAAATCGTGTGTGGTGCATGTATAGGTGTGTGTATATATATATCACCAAATAGAAAGATTTTCCTTATCACACGCAAAAATGGATTTTAGAAATATGTTCCAAGAATGGATGGAGACATCTGGCATATTAAGTTACCTCCTTTCGGCACAAATTGAGGTTCATGGCAGCTCCGTACATGGGTGTGAAAAGAGCTGTTGACTCTTTGGCCGATACAGTCGATAATTGCAATTTTTAACGGTTTAACGTCTAAAAACGTGTCCTTATTCTCCACTACTAAAAATGTTCATTTCTCCTTAGCCCTTCCGGCCATACGTACCAACTGAGTGTCCAATGCACCACAAACGGGATTCACGTAAACACACGACAGAGCAAACGTCCACACCCAGGCTCTTGCCAGCTGCCCGCTGCTGAGCCCGGCCACCCGCCCAGCCCACACCCTGCCTGTCCAGAGCAAGTCGTGGTGTGCTCAGTAAAGCTGAGATTTGTTATTAAAACGCAAGTGATTTTATGACTTTTATCCGTCAGGCATGGGAGTTCATAATTCATGATGCGTAACAGCATTCCTGGCCCGACGATACTGCAGGGTTATGAAAGGATGTTTGAAATCTCATGGGACGTAGGAAACCTTTCTGAGCCACACAAGGACTCGTGCACCTGGTGATCTGTCTCCCCCGGGGCCCCCGGGACACAGGGAGAGCGGTGGGTTCTTTGGAACAAGGTTTCTAGGAGGAGGTAGCCGGGAGGAGGGATCGTGTCTTACACCAATTGTGTTTTGGACGTTAGGATCTCATGTCATATACCTCGGGTTACACAGTCTGGTCAGGGTTTCTTTTGAGAATCACGGGAGTGCCGTCTTGAACACCGCTAGGCCTGGATTGTACGGATGGGGCCACTTTTCCCACTTCTTTGGCCTCTGTCTGGCGTTAATCTTCTAGACGCTAAGCGCACCATCGTGCCCTATACGTGTCGTTTCTTGGAGAGAATTAGTAGGCTTATTCTCTTAGAGAGGATAAGTAGTTGAGATTGTGGGGGGTTGTGGAGACATGGAGGAAGGGTCCCTGATTTGCTCCGGGACGAGGCAGTGCTTTTGGAGAGGAGGGACGGACATCTAGAGTGGGGTGCAAGGTGGGTAAGTCCGTCAAGTGAGAGAGGCTACATACGCATCCAGGGAAGGTACAGCCTTGTGCCCAAGCCCGAGTGCAGCCATGAATCTACCGGTTCGAGCACGGCCTGCTGTACCAGTTGGGTGTCTGAGAAGGAGGAGCAGGGGGTGGTGAGAGATGGGCCTGCCTCACTGCGAGGGGCTGCACCACAGAGGCCCGGCGGCGGAGCCGAAGTCTGGACGTTGACCTGAGGCTCCCTGAGGCATCTCTGAAGGCTTCAGTTAGGCAGTACGGCCCACGGCCCGGAGAGGATTTGGGTGTGGGCTGAAGAGAGAGGGTGTGGTGGGAGGCCGGGGACGGGGCTGCCTACCTGTGGGAAGGGATGATGGCCCGAAGTAGGGAAGAGAAAAACAGGGCTGGCTCCTACATGTTTGGGGAACATCGTGACAAGTTGACGCGCTGCCGGGCTGTGGGGTGGCAGAGGAGGAGTCAGGATGGGCCTCAGATTCTGGCCTGGACAGCTGGATAAAGGGTGACCTCACCGCTCGATGGGACGGTGATGGAGAAGCACCATCTTGGGAGGCCCAGAGTCAAGAGGTTTCCTTATTAGGTCTTAAGATATTTTGGGAACGCTAGAGGCACAAAATCCTTAGGTTGGGGAGAACCTTCAACATGACATCTGCTGACGCTTCCGTCCCCAAGCAGGGATCTCGTTTTCACTCACCGTGGAGAAGAGGCTCCCGCTTCTGTTCCACCTTTCAGGAACCGGAAGCTTCCCCGCTCACCACACGCTTCATCCGTGTCTTCTGTCCCACCCAGATTTCCAGCTTTAATCTTCATCTTCCCTGTCGTAAAGCTGTGCCCACTTTAGCCCCCCGCAGCCCGACAAGTCCCCGGTGGATTCCCTGAATTGGCTCTCGTCCGGGCTCGAGTCCGTTCTCTTAGCAATGTTTTACAGGTTAAGTACTATCCCCATCCTGACTGCCCTCCTGCGCATCAACTCTGGCCAACATCTTCCCTGAAACTGGAAGGAACCTGGCCCGTGCGTGGTGTGGAGGTTCCATAACTCTTGGTACAGACTAAGCTCTCCTCATCTGCGTGTGAGCACAGCCCCGGCGCTAGACTTCCGGTTCCCCACCAGTCTTCGGCGGTGGCGCGGCCTCCAAGTCAGGTTAAGGTACACGCTGGTGTGCCTGCGCACGCGCACACGTGAAGGTTTTCTTACTACGGCTCATACCTCTCTCTGGTCTTCCTTGTGCACGCTGGGTCCCGCCAGGAAGGCAGGAGGTTTGGGGTAACGAAGCCGACCTCAGGCGTGGGAGGGCCCAGGAAACTGCAGCCATTGAAGGAAGAACCCAAAGGGCCAAAGACACGGGGACAGCAGTCACGAAGGGAGGGGCCCGGATGTCGACCGACCTGCCTCGTAATCCTTGGAGGTGAAGAGACACCCTTCTGTTTTCCCAGGAAGCCCGCCTTCTGGTTCTTGGCCTGGAATCAGGTGTCTCCCACTCAAATGGCAGAAGGCCCAGCAGAGAGCGTGCCTATGCGTCCTTGGAAAGAAATGGGGCTCATTTCCAGCATCTCCCTCTCAAACAGTAAGGGAGTGCTCAGTGCTCACTGCTCATAGAGTAGAAGTAACCCAAAGTTACTCATCCCTTTGACTTCTTGAGCTCCAGAGGGAATAGTTACGTAGCTCCTGCAAACGTGTGAGGCTTTTGAGTGACTGTATTTAGAGCTTAAACTGAGAGGCAGTGTGGCTTGTCGGGACCCAGGTCCTCCACCTTTGAATTGACGCGGGTCTTCTTTTCTACATCATTGGCAAAGCCGTGATATCCTGTTCCTTTGTAAGGCCGTGACGGATTTGGTTTATCCATTCGTCACTTGGTGGGCATTTGGGCGGTTTCTACTTTTTGGCTATTACGAGTCGTGCCGATAAGAACATTCACGTGCAGGTGTTCGTGTGGACATGTGTTTTCAGTTCTGTTGGGCGTGTACCCAGGAGCGAAATTGCTGCCAGTGGTGACTCTGCGTCTAACTGAGGAACTTCCAGATTGACTTCTAAAGCACCATTTTATCGTCCCAACAGCGACGTAGAAGGGTCCAGATCCTTCTCATTCCTGTCAACACCTGTTCTACCTTTCTGATGATGGCCATCCTGGTGGGTGGGAAGTGGCATCTCACTGAGGTTTTGGTTTGCACTTTCCTAATGACTGCCAATGTGGAGCATGTTTTCATATGTGTATTTGCCATTTTTACATCTTCTTTTGTATGGCATCTGCTCAGATCTTGTGAGCCAGTTTTTAATTGGTGGTTCATGTGCCTTCCATTGGGTTTTAAAAGAGTTTTACCTAGGGGCTCCTGGGCGGCTTGGTCGGTGAAGCGTCCAACCTCTGATTTCAGCTCAGGTTATGATCGATCTCACGGTTTGCGAGATCGAGCCCCGTGTCGGGCTCTGCACTGGCAGCACGGAGCCTGCTGGGGATTCTCTGTCTCCCTCTGCCCCTCCCCTGTGCTCTCTCCTCCCTCTCTCAAAATAAATAAGTAAATAAATAAACTGAAAAAATAAAAGTGTTTCCCCTGTATTTCGGATAACAAGCCCGTGTCAAGTGTGTGTTTCGCCAAGACTGTCTCCTAGACTGTGGTGTGTAACCTCATTCCCTTAACAATGTCATTGATGGCGAAGTTTTAAATTTTAATGAAATCTAAATTACCCATTTTTTTTCTTTCATAGACCGTATCTGAAAAGTCATCACCAGACCCAAGATCAGCTAGATTTTCCGTTTTGTTGTCTTCCGGGAGTTTAAGAGTTTGGTATTTTACATTTAGGTCTATGGTCTCCCTTGAGTTAACTTTTAAAATTTTTAACATTTTTAATTGCAATACAGTTGTCATAGTACATTTTAGGCGTACAACATAGTGATTTAACAAGAATATACATTATGGGGCTCACCAGGAGAAGTGTAGTTACCATGTGTTACCAGGCAAAGTTACTGGAATACTGTTGACTATGTTCTCCATGCTGTATTTTTCATCCTTGTCGTTTGGTTTATAACTGGCAGTCTGTACCTCTTAATCCCCCTCACATATTTTGCCCACTCCTACCCCCATCATCTGGCGACCACCATTTTCATCTCATATTTGAGTCTGGTTCTCTTTTTTTTTTTTATTGTTTTTTGTTTGTGTATTTGTTTTTTAGATCCCACATATAAGTGGAACCATCTGGTATTTGTCTTTCCCCTTCTGACTTATTTCACTTAGCGTAACACTCTCTAGGTCCATTCCTGTTGTATCAAATAGCAAGACTTCATTTATTTTATGGTCGAGTAACATACCATTGTGTATATATGCGACATCTTCCTTATCCACTCATGTATGGATGAATACTTAGGTTGCTTCCATATTTTGGATATTATAAACACTGCTGCGGTCAATATACGGGTGCATGTACCCTTTCAAATTCATGTTTTTGTTTTCCTTGGGTAAATGCTGAGAAGTGGCATTACTGGATCCTATGGTATTTCTGTTTTCACTTTCCTGGAGAACCTTCAGACCGTTTCCATAGTTGACGGACCAATTTACATTCCCACCAACAGTGCACAAGGGCTCCCTTTCACCACATTCTTCTAAACATTTATTATTTCTTGTCTTCTTGGTACGAGCCATTCTGACTGGTCTGAGGTGGTATCTCACTGTGGTTTTGATCTGCATTTCCCTGATGATGAGTGATGTTGAGCAGCTTTTCAGGAGTCTGTTGGCCATCTGGATGTCTTCTTTGCAAGCCTGTCTATTCAGATTCTGTGTTCCTTTTTTAATTGAATTACTTGTTGTTGTTGTTGTTGAGTTGTACCAATTCTTTATATATTTTGGTTATTAAGCCCTTCTCAGACCTATCACTTGCAAGTATCCTCTTCCGTTCAATAAGTTGCCTTTTTGTTTTGTTGATGGCTTCCTTCTCTGTGCAGAAGCGTTTTAGTTTGATGTAGGCCCAATAGTTTATTTTTACTTTTGTTTCCCTTGCCTGAGGAAAAATATTAGTAAGTCTGATGTGCAAGAGGTTATTGCCTGTGTTTTCTTCTACGAGTTTTATGATTTCAGGCCACAAATTTAGGTCTTTAACCCATTTTGAGTTCATTTTTATGTATAGTGTAAGAACGTGGTCCGGTTTCATACTTTCACGTGTGGCTGTTCAGTTTTCCCAACATTTATTGAAGAGACTGTCTTTTCGACACTGTATATTCTTACCTCCTCTGCCATAGATTAATTGACCATATACATGTGGGTTTATTTCTGCACTCTTATTTCTGTTGCATTGATCTTTGTGTCTGTTTTTGTGCAAGTACCATACTCTTTTGGCTACTACAACTCTGTAGTATAGTTTAAAATCGAGAATTATATCTCCAGCTTTGTTCTTCTCTCTCAAGATTGTTTTGACTATTCAGGGTCTTTTGTGGTTTCACACAAATTTGGGGATTTTTTGTTTTGGTTCTGTGAAAAGTACTATTGGCATTTTCATAGGAATTGCATTCAATCTGTAGATTGCTTTGGGTAGTATGGACATGGGTAGTACGAACAGGGTTCTTCCAATCCATGAGCATAGTATGTCTTTCTGTTTGTGTTGTCTTCGGTTTCTATCATCAATGTATTATGATTTTCCGGGGGTAGGTCTTTCATCTCCCAAATTCTAGCCTCTACTGTATCTGTTTGCTGATGTCCCATCTGTCGGAGCTGGTCACATGCCCAACCCAGTTTCAAGGTGGAGAGGAATGCCTCTCTGTGGAAGGATCTGTAGGTCCCAGTTCAAGGACACGGAAGCAGGGAGGGGAACAATTGTGTCTGCCCGTGGCCATTGCTAGCAGTTTATATCTCGGGTCATGTAATGAAATGGATCTTGCCTTATTCGTGAAAAAGCAAACACATTTTTTGATAATGCAACGGGTAGAAAATGTATCTGTCGCAAATACGTGACAATTGGCAGCATCTGATGGGTTTCTTAGTTGGTCGTGGGTATCGCCTTAGGAAACCTTCTTGACAGATCTAACAATTTTTGTTCATGTTGCAATTTTTCTCTTCAAGCCACTGTCATTACTGTCTTCCACTGTAACGTGTCGGTGAAGATACACGTGTTCTCCTGACTGAATGTGGGAAGTAACGGTTGTTTGTGTTCTCTCGTAGGTGTTTGCCCAGCTATTGTGAGCACGGGGGCGAATGTTCCCAGTCCTGGGACACCTTTTCCTGTGACTGTGCGCACACTGGCTACCTGGGCGCGACCTGCCATTCCCGTAAGCCCCACACCCTGCCTGTTCCCTTTTCTGTCCTGATTTCCATGCAGTTCTCCTTTCCTTTTCTTTCTTTCTTTTATTTTTTTAACGTTTATTTATTTATTAGAGAGAGAGAGAGAGAGCGTGCGTGTGCGCGCGAGCATGAGTGGGGGAGGGGCAGAGAGAAAGGGAGACAGAGAATCCCGAGCAGGCTCCAGGCTTTCAGCACAGAGCCTGATGCCGGGCTCGAACTCATGAAACCGTGAGATCCTGACCTGAGTCAAAAGCAAGAGTCAAAGGCTTAACCGACTGAGCCCCCCAGGTGCCCCCTTCTTTCCTTTTCATTATTTCGTGTATATGTGTCTGTGTCTGTGCAACCACGTTCTGGGAAGTAACAACAAAAACAAGTTTTTAGGGACCAATTTTTGTCTGGTTTCTTTTTTTTTTAATTTTTAGAATATTTATTAATTTTTTTTGTCAAATGCTGATTTATTAAAGAAACAAAACTTAAGCATTATCAAGTTTCAGACAGAGCTCAGCATTCCCCCCCTTATGGTTTTTCTGTACATTTTCTGGTAAGACTTAACATTTTATCTTTCTTAACAAAAAATACATATTTAGGGGTGCCTGGGTGGCTCAGTCAGTTAAGTGTCTGACTGTTGATTTCGGTTCATGTCATGAACTCATGGTTGGCGAGATAATTTTTGAGAGGGACAGAGAGAGCGCAAGTGGGGGAGGGGCAGGGAGAGAGGGAGACACAGAATCCGAAGCAGGGTCCGGGCTCTGAGCTGTCAGCACGGAGCCCCACGAGGGGCCCGAACTCCCGAACCCTGAGATCAGGACCTGAGCTGAAGTCGGACACTTAACTGACTGAGCCACCCAGGTGCCCCATGCCTGGTTTATTTTTAATCAGTTTTATTTCCTAGTGATGTCAAGGCAGTTTACAGAAATACGTAGTATCAGATAGGATGGAAAAAAAAAAAAGAAAGCAGCAGGCAAAGAAAAATAAATATAGGAAAATAAAATGTAATAAAAACCCCCAATACGAGAAACAATCTAGACGGCATGATCACGTTACTCTGTTCCTCGCGTCGGACCCGGTTTTAGTTCTCCAGTCCTGTCTGCCGAACTAAAGAGGACGAGTTACTGAATGTCAGTATTTATAAAATCTAATGGGGGGGGGGGTTGCAGAAAGGGGCACAGGATGAGAGTTAACATGGTAGGGTTTCTAGAGTCAGCCAGAGGCCGGGTAAACGTCCAGGTCCCTCACAGTCGTGATGCTCTTTGATGATGGCGGTGGTGAACGCATTGGAAGCTTACCATGTGCCTGTGGGATCCTAGTTTTCTGTAGTTCTCTGCATGTTTCTACTCCTTTGATCCTCAGAATCATCCTAGAAGGTGAGTGTTCTACATTGTGCACTTAGGAAAGAGAGAGGTCAGGTCCCTCGATCAAGGTCCCACAGCTGCCGGCCAGGTCTCTCGACCGCCTTGAACCATCCCCACGTCTTCCATCTTGAACACCAGGCTCTTTTCCGAAGAATCATTCTCCGAAGGCCACAGCCAACCAAACTTGAGCGACCCCAAATTCATTACCGACCAGAGGCTTGCCACAGAGCCCCTGAGATCCTCATTGCTGTCTAACTCTTGGCTTTCGTTGTTTATGGTTTTATTCTACTTTTTCCTTTTTGGCGTATCACTGCCGACGTTTCTGAGCCCCTTCTTTTTAGCACGTGTCCCCGCCCTGGGCCTTTAGAGAAAACAGCCCGCCGTGAACATTCCCCGAGGCAGAGCACGGGTTGTCAAGTTTCCAGCCTGTGCGAATTGAACCCCAAAGCAGCAGGCATCAGCGTCGGGCCGAGAAGCCTTGGCCTCCGGCCCGGGATGTTCCACAGAAGAGCCGGGAGGCTCTTGCAGTCAAAGGGCGGTGACTCACCCCACTAAACACCCCATAAGTTCAACCAGAGCAATTGTACCTGAATTTGCTTTTATGGTGCCAAGTAAGAATTTTCCAAGGCACCTCTTTATTTGGAAGGAGCTGGACATCTGGGATGTCTGAGGCTCGGTGACTTGTCCAGAGTCACGGCTAAGTATGGGGGCGGTCTCTTACGTACAGTGCTCCCCCTGCCACAGATGGCACCCAGCAAGGTGTCTTACACAAAGCGGATACCTACTGAAGGTTAATGACCGAGGAATGATTTGCTACGGTGTTGCCGGTAACTCTGATTTAACCATCATCCCAAACAACTCTGATTGGAAAATTAACAGGTGTATTATACGGAGTCTTTCACTTGTGGCCTTAGTAATTTGATTTGGTCTAATAACTGCATTGACTTTGTTGTGATACTCTAATAGTAGACCAAAATGAAAGGGAGAGATTTCCAGTTCCACAGTAAGGGCTCATAAGGCCGTTAGTTTCCGGTGTAAGTGCACGATTAACGCAGGTGCCTTCCTGGTGTTTCCTCCTCTACCCTCATTCCCCAGGCGGGTCCAGCCCCGATCCAAACGTAACCACTGTCGTCACTTTGTGTGTGTCCCTCTGGACACTTTTCCAGGGCAGTTGCAAGCACGTTTACGTATTTATAGAAGCGTAAACATGAGTGGGCAAAATGCAAGCCAACGCTGCTGGGAAAGCATTCCGTGTTGTGTCTGTAGCCACCAGAGTCGATGGCGTGCTATTGATTTGGGCCGATCTCATTTGACCCATTTGACACCTGGCCATATTTAATAAAAGAATGTTTTCTTTTGTAACAGCCCCCGGACAAGCAAACATTCCTTTGATCTTCTTCTTCTGTGCGAAGGGAGAAAAACAGTCCCTCTGCCCCACCCGCCCCCTCTCCGGGTTTTGCTTCATTCTTTGAAATCGGCCGAGTTTTAAAATGTAGCTAACCCAGTGAGTGGAGAAGGGCATCAGTTCTGGGCCCCCACTCTGCCCTCTCCGTCCCTTCCGGGATCGTTCTCGGTGGTGGATCTTGGCTAGCCACTTCCTGAGTCTGTGTTCCTGAATGCCGGACCTCATCCTTAGGGTGGCTTAAAGATCCAGTCCACACTGTGCCAGAAGCAGTGATGCGTTTCTTTCCTGGTGGCCGTTAGCTGCTTTTCAGGTTTTCAAAGGGTCTTTCCTCTCGAGGCGGTGACTGATGTGCACGGGAGACACTGCTCGGCTGATTACTCATTTAAGCTTAGGCTGAATATTAATTAAGTCCATTATCTGCAGATGTTAATCACTTGCCATGTGCTAGCAAAGCATTTATTGCACACATAAAAAATTCAACTAAGAATCAGGATACATTGAACTTACAAAGAGATGTTTCGTGTGTATACGCTTTTTGTTTTTGGTTTTTTGTTTTTTTTTTTTAATTTCAGTTTTCTTGAGTAATCCTTGGCAAAGCACGTAAGGAAATTTCCTTTTAAAACACACTTTAAGGGGCGCCTGGGTGGCGCAGTCGGTTAAGCGTCCGACTTCAGCCAGGTCACGATCTCGCGGTCCGTGAGTTCGAGCCCCGCGTCGGGCTCTGGGCTGATGGCTCGGAGCCTGGAGCCTGTTTCCGATTCTGTGTCTCCCTCTCTCTCTGCCCCTCCCCCGTTCATGCTCTGTCTCTCTCTGTCCCAAAAAAATAAATGTTAAAAAAAAAAAATTAAAAAAAATAAATAAATAAAACACACTTTAAACGCTGAACGAAGAAAAGCCGGTGCTTTGCAAAACCCATCTTGAAAACAATGCGTTGCCCGTGTGGAGTGTTTTAAGTAAACAGAGAGTATAATTACTGAGTGATTTAAAAAATCACCGTGCTTATTAGATAATAACAGATCACTTAGGGAGATGAAGCCAGCGCCCTTCAGATGCTTAGATATTATGGGGCAGAATAAAATTAGACTGTGTAAGTCCAGTTACCATGGCTCTGGAAAGAGTCTCGTTTCTAGAGCACGCAGGGTTCAGAGCCGCACAGAGATACCTCTTAACATCTTTTGCTCCGTGCCTCGGAGTATTCATGCTGCCTGATCGGAGCAGGGCAACACTCCTCTAGCCAAAATGCCCCCGAGAGCAACGCAGAATGAGTGTCACTGGGGCAAGTATCGCGTAATTAACAACATGGAGGGCCCCATCTTATTGCTGCCCCTGGCTGAGATCCCTGTCCTTTTCAGCGTTGTACGAGCAGTCCTGTGAAGCCCACAAGCACAGAGGAGACTCTTCAGGGCTCTACTATATCGATTCCGATGGAAGTGGCCCTCTGGAACCTGCTCTCGTATATTGCAACATGACAGGTAGGCTGATAAGCTTTATTATGCCAGTTAAGCTCATGTAGTTGACTGCTGTGCGCAAAACCAGGTTTTACTTCGTTGAGTGGCAGGTTCGTGTACAACTCTGTATAAGTCATATTTCATTTTTCCTGGAGACCCCATTATATATGGTGGATCAGTACAGGTAGGTCATAAATAAACCAGCTCTTCAAAGGACCAGTGCACCCACCCCAGTGAATGATAGAATTGATACAAATTCTAACGCCTTTTTTACGCTCGTGTCTGTGTGTGTGTGTGTGTGTGTGTGTGTGTGTGTCAGTTGCTACCTTTTCTCCCTGTGCTCAGAAAACAACCCTCCTTTATGAAACTTTCCCTGCTGCTTCAGTGGTGTAGACATAACAGGTACTCCAACAATGACAGAATTTGGCCCCGCACAGTCGGGAGACAAATGGTCAGAAAAGAGTCAGCCGTATGTGGTTCCAAGGTAACCATGACCTGGTTATAATTTGGTTTCTCCGCTCTGGCCACAGGTCACCCTGATTGGGTTGCAGTTTCTGTAAGGAAGGAGTTATTTGTGGGTGAATTTATGATGGTGGTTTGTGAGTAGCTGAAAGTCCTGATGCGGTTTTTACACCTACTGTCACTTCATACATCAAACAAAATCGGAGCATTTGGGCAGTGGTTACCCAACCGATTTGATCCAGATTGGGTCAACTCTACCTTCCAGCGTACAAACTACCCCCAAGGTTGGTATAGAAAACGTGAGGGGCGCCGGGGTGGCTCGGTCGGTCAAGCATCCGACTCTCGGTTTTGGCTCAGGTCACGATCTAAGCGGTTTTGTGAGTTCGAGCCCCGCATTGGGCTCTGCGCTGACAGTGCAGAGCTTACTTGGGATTGTCTCTCTCCTTCTCTCTTTGCCCCTCCCCCACTCAAGCTGTCTCTGTCTCTCTCAAAATAAACGAACTTAAAAAAGTTAAAAAGGAAAGAAAATGTGAGAGCTCCCCGGGCATTGTACTGGAGGTACGTGTGGCTGGTTGGGGCTCTGGGGCAAGCATTTTCTCATAGATACTGACCAAAATATTGCAGTGTGATCATAGGAGATAAATATGTTGACTTAACCTTTACTGGAACGTGTGTGATCGGTCAAGTACGTGACGAAACAGCCAAGAGGATCTTTCTAGATATTCTGGGCTCCAGAGGTTATAACAGGCCTTCAAGTTACTCAATTTCTGCTCTGTTTTGCTTGCATTATCATGGCTCAAGTGAATGCCAAGAACAGACAAAGCTAAATAAAGATGCTGGCATCCCAATAATACATCCTCCTTTTATCAGTCACGTGCTTCATTATCATAGAAGTCTAGGACATGTTAACGATTCTTCTATCTTTTATCCTGGTTAATCCTGGAAGCAAAGTTCCTTCTACACTGAGGAATTTCAAGATCCCTCGAAAGATGAAAATGGTCCCAACTGGCACATTCCAAGATGAGTAAGGTTTCAATGACTGAAGCTGTTTTCTTGATAATTAACTGTTGGCAGCTTTTGGTAGGGCCGAGGTCAAGTTCATTAAAAAAAAAAAAAAAAAAAGGGCATTTGCTGCCGAGAGGAATAACAGACAGCTAATTGCCTGTTTGTCTACAGTGTATGGTTATAATGAAAGAAAAACATATTTTAATCGTCACAAGTGAACACGCGATTCGGGCATCTCCATGAGGTTTTTGTGGTGCATATTTGTAAAGCCCCTCTGGAATGTACGACTGGTTCAGAGACGTTTGTTTTAATACTGATTTCACAACATAACCGATGTGTTTTGATTTCCCTTAATTGCTGCTACCTTTTCAGAGTGAACCTCGGCACCCGCTACCAGAGGGGAGAGTAGTTATTGTCAAAATGCAAGGAGAAAGTAAGAACAGATGGTCAGCTTTTGATTTCCGTTAACTTAGGGTACTACCTGATGATACGTAAGCCAGTTTTTTTTTCGTTTTTATCCTTGAGGCAAGAAGGAGCCTCTAAATACAGGAAGGAGAAGGTGAAATCTACTGATGAACCCTCCTAGTGAATTTATAGACAAGATGAAGGCCTTGCAAACTGTCTGCCGAGGATGTGAATCATTTTCCTCCCCGTAGTAACTCAAAGAAATGTCCGAGTAAACGCACAAAACTGAAGAGTTGAGAAAAAGTTTCCAACGACGTTGAACGCGTGTGTCCTCAGTACCTGCTCTGTGCTGGGCATGGCTGTAACCACAACAGGGAGTGGGCTGGAACGGATCCCCCCCCCCCGGTACAGTGCACATTTCTGGGTGCGGAACTGGACCATTGAGAGCAGCTAATTGAATATGTGGCTTGTTGCCAAGGAGTGGGTGCTGTGAAGTGGAATAAAGCAGGGGCCAGGGGCACAGATGTGAGAGGGTGGGTTACTATTTTATTTTATTTTATTTTATTTTTTTATTGTATTCTGTTCTTTTTCTTCTTTCTTTCTTTCTTTCTTTTTCTTTCTTTCTTTCTTTCTTTCTTTCTTTCTTTCTTTCTTTCTTTCAAGAGCACCAGTGGGGTGCAGAGACAGAGAGAGAGAATCCAAAGGAGGCTCCGCACTGTCATCACAGAGCCTGATGTGAGGCTCAAGACCACAAACCGTGAGATCGTGACCTGAGCCCAAACCAAGAGTCGGATGCTTAACCGACTGAGCCACCCAGGTGCCTCTGGGTGGGTTGCGGTTTTAGAAAGAGGGATCAGGAAAGTACTCAGTTTGACTGTTACGTTTGAACCAACCTCATGAAAGGAACAGCTCTGAGAAAGTCTGAGCAAGCCTTTGGACGGAGGGAGCGTACAAGTGTAGCAAGCCTGCGGCCAGAGGGAGCCTCATGTATTGTGCAAACGCGGGTTGGAGGGGCCAAAAGATGGCCTTTGAGTCACGAAACTGGAAAGTGACAGGTCCAGGACTCACACCAGCTGTGCAGTTTGGGCCTCTAACCACCACGCCACGCCGGGAGAAGGTGAGGAAACCAGTTGGGGGGTTGCCCCAGTGGTTGAGCCCAGATGGTGGTGGTGCAGAACAGGTACAAACAGAGGAGGGAAGGAAGTCGGAGTCAGAACCAGGGGACGGGATGTGGCCGGAGGAAGACAGGCGTCCAGAAAAGTCCCCCGTGTTTGGATCCGAACCCTGAAAGGAAGGTGCAGGTATTATCAGTGGGGACGAAGCATGTCTGAAAGGGAGCACCAGGATTCCCGCTGTGAATCCACGAAGTTTGGGTTGCCTGTCGCTCGTCTAGTTAGTGAGGACCTGTTGGTCATAAAAATGAGTGTCATGTGTCAGTCTGAAAGCCCACTGGGTGGTTGTAACATCCTTGGCAGTACAACATCTAAAATATATTTTGGAGAGTGCCTTTGCGAATTAATTTGACAGACCAGTGGACTTCCATTTGGTTTACAGTGGTGGACACTGTCCAGCATCCTACAGCAACATGGGGCATCTCTGGGTCCCCACGCGCTTGTCCGCTGTCCACTGAAGGCCAGCTCTGCACTCTGCAGACACACATTCTGGGGCAGCATCCCAGAAAACCCTGTGTTTTTATTAAGCTTCCCAAGAAATTCTGATGTACACATGGGTTTAGAAACTACCACCAGGGAGCTGAGGATCTTTGGTTTGACCGTGCACAGCCTGCTCTCTCCACAAATATTAAAATGGAAGGAGGGCAGAGAATATCACAGAATGGAGAAATAAAACCAACGCAGATGTGAAATTTTGGTGCCGCCATTCACTTTTCTGTCTAGGCAATTGTCCTGTCGTTTCCCGGTTGTATAGGTGGCTGTGGTGACATTTAACATTTATTTATTTTTGGGACAGAGAGAGACAGAGCATGAACGGGGGAGGGGCAGAGAGAGAGGGAGACACAGAATCGGAAACAGGCTCCAGGCTCTGAGCCATCAGCCCAGAGCCCGACGCGGGGCTCGAACTCACGGACCGCGAGATCGTGACCTGGCTGAAGTCGGACGCTTAACCGACTGCGCCACCCAGGCGCCCCAATGTGGTGACATTTAATTATCCACAAACGCAACAAGAATCACTCATCTACATTAAGATAATGTCTAAGACATTAAACTCTCTAATTTCATCTTGGAATTATTAGACCTTTGAAGTGTGCACATGTGTGTGGGGGGTGGAATTCATGAAAATTATGGGGAATAATTTAATGATTAACATTGGTGTATATTTTTATTATCAAATATACTTAATAACTGTGTATGTCTTCATATTACTTTGCAAATGACCAAACGTTCAGTACAGATCATTATTGCAAGACTTTTCTGGTAATTAAGTTTTTTAGAGAAGTTTATAGTTGCCTAGCTCTTACAAAAGAAAACTCCTGAAATGAGCATACTCCTATTCTTTGTGGTAAGACAAATATTCTGAGGTCACATGAGTTAGGATTGAGATGGAACATCAAATGGATAATGGAACACACACACACACACACACACACACACATAAAGCAGGATGGGGAGCAAGAGTTAAAAACACGGCAGAGAGGGCGCGCCTGGGTGGCGCAGTCGGTTAAGCGTCCGACTTCAGCCAGGTCACGATCTCGCGGTCCGTGAGTTCGAGCCCCGCGTCGGGCTCTGGGCTGATGGCTCAGAGCCTGGAGCCTGTTTCCGATTCTGTGTCTCCCTCTCTCTCTGCCCCTCCCCCGTTCATGCTCTGTATCTCTCTGTCCCAAAAATAAATAAATGTTGAAAAAAAAAAATTAAAAAAAAAACAAAAAAAAAAACACGGCAGAGAGGATTTCCAAAATACCAAGGGTTTTTATTAAGGTCAAAGCCATAAGGAAAGCAACTTGCTGAAGACAAAGAACTACAGAGGCTAACCCAAAGACAGGAAATATTTCTAGGAGCCATACAACAAAGCATTTAACCAAAAGTGTACAAAATCCAAGATGATCCTGGGAAAATTACAGGAATGAACCAGAGTTACAGTTAAATGGTCCTTACTGATCTGGGTCACACGAGGTGCTCCGGTGACCAATCTAGTTATTGGTGGCGGAAGAACCACGATCCTGGTCTTGTCCCAGCCTGGAAATCTTTCCGCTGTGAAGTTCGCATTCTCCCTGATGCTACGATGCCTGTGGACGATGAAGTATGCTTTAATTATTATAAACAAACGCCAACACTTGGAGAAATGTACAAAAAGCAAAATACTAAACTAATGGCTAGAGTCCCATCCTTGGTAACAGCCTTCAAAAATCTAGTGCCAGGATATACTCTGCATGTATCTTACTACCTTTAGTATAAAAACAACCAAACGAAACAAAAAAATCAACTATTTTGAACGGGCTGCTTGTGAACTTTGTTAACGGATCGATCCCCTTTTTAAACAGAAGAAACAACAGAATTTCTTTGATGGCAGGATACCCGGCGGGAGAGCAGGGCTGTCCACACCCACCTGAAACACAGTGCCGTTGTGTGCGATTTTCATAGTTGTGCTTCAGGAACTGGTTCCCAGACGTGGTACCACGGGAACAATTGTCACAGGGAGGAGATGGGTTATAGTCAGAGCGATGACTCAATATCACATTCATAAGAATCAACAGGGGATTGAGGAACCAGTTGAGGGCTGGGTCTTTGCACCCCAGCCCACTCCCCTTTCAGATCCCGGTTCATTGACTCAGCATGTCAATAACTCAGCATTTCTTACTGACTCAGTCAGTTGCCCTTATGCAAATCAAGCCACTGTGTTTCCTCTTTCTTTCTTTCTTTCTTTCTTTCTTTCTTTCTTTCTTTCTTTTCTCTTCCGTCCTTCCTTCCTTCCTTCCTTCCTCTCTTTCATGAGCTATCATTTTAAAAATTTTTTATTATTGTTTATCTTAGAGAGGGGATGGAAGGACAGAGAGAGAGATGGGGACAGAGAGAGAGAGAGAGAATCCCAAGCAGTCTCCACCCTCAGCTTGGAGCCTGAAGTGGGGCTTGATCCCACGACCCCAGGATCATGACCTGAGCCAAAGTCAAGAGTTGAATGTTCACCTGACTGAGCCACCCAGGCGCCCCAAGCCACTGTGTTTCTTAAACAGTCTTTTCCTGTGTCAGAAATTGGGACAGGTCTCCAGCCAGCATCGTGGTATAACAAAGCACGGTCAGCCCAGTTGCTCTACGTACAGCTCACATTTGCTTGAAAAAATACTCTATGGAATGGGTACCGGTGAAGCCATACTGCTATGCTTATGTTGGTTTATTTGTGTAGATTTTCTGTTTCTTTCACCTCTGCCTTCCTACAACAGTTCCTGTCTCAAACAGCTACCTTTGCAGCCAGCCATTCAATTCACGTATTCACTCGCTCATTCTCCACACTTGACTGCTATGCTGCTGGCTTCAGGGCACCGTAGTGTGTTTGAGTAAGAAAAGGGGGACGGACTCCAGTCATAGACCTTCAGACTAGTGAGGTAGACAGATGTAATTCGGCTAACTAAACATATTATAAATATTAGAATTTTGCATTTGCTATTTTATTTTATTTTTTTTAAGTTCTTTTAAGTAACTCTACACCCGACGTGGGGCTCCAACTCATGATCCCGAGATCAAAAGCCCGCACGCTCCACTGACTGAGCCAGCCAGCGTCCCTGCATTTACTATTCTAAATACAGTCATATGTCATCTCATTGCACTTGGCTTTACTGCATTTCGCAGATATCCACCCCCCTCCTTTTTTTTTTTTTTTAACAAATTGAGGGTTTGGGGCAACCCTGGGTTGAGCAAGTCTACCAGCACCATTTTCCAACAGCATCTGCTCACGTCGTGTCTCTGTGTCACATGTTGGCAAGTCTCACAATATTTCGAACTTTTTTTATTAAGATTGTACTTGTTACGATGATCAGTGATCTTCGATGTAATTATTGTGATTGTTTTTAGGCACCATGAACTATGTGCATCCAAGACTGCGAACTTAATCCGTAAATGTTGTGTGTGTTCTGACCGCTCCACCAACTAGCCATCTCCTCATCTTGGTCCCTCTCCTTGGGTTCCCCACTCCCGAGACATGACAGGATTGATATGAGGCCAGTTTATACTCTCTCTTCCGGTGAACTAAAGAGTCACAAGCCTCTCACTTTCCATCAGAAGCTAGAAGTGATTGCGCTTAGTGAGAAGTGATTGTGCTTAGTGGGGAAGGAATGTCAGAAGCCAAGAACGGCTGAAAGGAAGGCCTCTTGCGTCAAACAGCCAAGTTGTGGAAGCGAAGGAAAAGCTCCCGAAGGAAATTAAAAGCGCTACTCCCGTGAACACACAACGGATAAGAAAATCAAAGAGCTTTCTTGCTGATGCGGAGAACGTTTTAGTGGTCTGGACAGAAGATGAAACCGGCCGCAGCCTTCCCTTCCGAGAAGCCTAACCCAGAGAAGCCTAACCCAGAGCGAGGCCCTGACTCTTCAGTCCCGTGAAGGCTGAGAGGGGTGAGGAGCCTGCAGAGGACGAGTCTGAAGCGAGCGGAGGTGGTTTTGGGAGGTTTGAGGAAGGAGGCCGTCGTCCCGACGTGGAAGTGCGGGGAGGGGCACATCTGCTTACTGCTTGGTGCGCTGAGTGTTTTCAGCCCACGGTTGAGGCCTGCGCAGAGATGGAAACGATTCCTTTCAGAATATTGTCACTTATTCACTGTGCGTCTGATTGCACAAGAGTTCTGATGCAGTTGGACAGTGAGATTCATGTTGTCTCCTGTCTCCTAACAAAACATCCATTCTGCAGATCAGAGAGTCATTCTGACTTTCAAATCTTATTGTTAAGACAAACGTTTCTTAAGGCTCTAGCTGCCATAGATAGCGGTTCCTCTGATGGATCTGGGAAAAGTAAATTGAAAACCTTCCGGGAAGGAGTCACCGTCCTAGATGCCATGGGGAACTATTCATGATTCGTGGGGAAAGCTCCAAATACCAGCATTATTAAGAATTTGGAAGAGGTCGATTCCAGTCTTTCTGGATGACGTGCAGGGGTTCAAGACTCGAGGGAAGGAAATAGATGCAGCAGGGGAACTAGGATCAGAAGTGGGGCCTGATGATGGGACAGAACTGCTGTCATGTCATAAAACGTGAGCAGGTGAGGAGTTGCTGTTCATGGATGAGCAAAGAAGGTGGTTTTCTGAGATGGAATCTACTCCTGGTGAGGATGCCGTGAAGACTGTTGAAATGACCATGAAGGATCCGGAAGAATCAGAAGGATCTGATTCTATCCCATCAGCTAGGTTGATAGTGTGGATGAAATCCTACTGTGGGTAAAATGCTATCAAACAGCGTCCCCTGCTACAGAGAAAGCACTCGTGAAAGGAAGAGTCCATCGATGTGGCCATCTTCATTGTTTTATTTTGAGAAGTTGCCACAGCCACGCTGACTCTCAGCACCGACCACCCCGTTCGGTCAGCAACCATCAACATCCAGGCAAGAGCCTCCCCCAGCGGAGAAGACACGACTCTAGGGAAGCTCAGGTGATGGTTGGCATTTTTTAAGCAATGAAGTATTTTAATTTAGGGATGTATGTTTTTTATTTAAAATTTTTTTTTCAACGTTTATTTATTTTTGGGACAGAGAGAGACAGAGCATGAACGGGGGAGGGGCAGAGAGAGAGGGAGACACAGAATCGGAAACAGGCTCCAGGCTCCGAGCCATCAGCCCAGAGCCCGACGCGGGGCTCGAACTCACGGACCGCGAGATCGTGACCTGGTTGAAGTCGGACGCTTAACCGACTGCGCCACCCGGGCACCCCGTATGTTGTTTTTTAGACAGAATTCTGTTGCACATTTAATAGACTACAGGAGAGCGGAAACATACATTTTATATGCAACGGAAACAAAACAATTCCTCTGACTCGCTGTATCGCAGTGTGTGCTTTTCTTGTGGTGGTCTGGAACTGGACCCGCGGTATCTCTGAGGGATGCCTGGGATATACGAACACTTGATGGAAATTTGTAAACGAGGCTCTGAGTGTGGGTTGGAGAGTTTCATTCATAAGCACACGCACAATGTGTGCCTATAGTTTTCTTTGCTCGGGAAGAGTTGTGATTTCACTGTTCCCTCCTTTGCTCTTGAAAACTGGGATTGGTGGTAAGCGTGACCTCACCCTATGTCCTGGGTGGCAAGTTTTGCTTGAAAATAGTGTCTCTGAGAGAAAATTCTATAATGTCGAAATGTTAGAATTTCTAAAGAGAGAGAGAGAGACAGAGAGAAAGAAAAGCGACTCTTTGATGATGGTCCAACACCATGATTCTCTTTTATGTGGACTTTTGCCCGCAAAGAATCCTTCCCGTTCCCACTGAGGGGACGTCTTTGTGGCTGATCTCCAGCAGCTTCTCAAGGTAAGTCCCCAAAGTAGGCGCGCCCAGTGTGCACAGGGATGCGAAACTTCTGGAACAGATCTTGTCACTGCTCCCAAAGAGGAGAAGAGACACACGTTTCTGGAAGGTTCATTTTGCTGCTCTCATCAGCCGCACAGCATGGCCCTGCTTGTGGACGGACAGGCCCACGTTCTCGATGAACAATTGAAATACAAAACTCAAGAGAGCCGCTCGGCCCGTAAGGCGCCCAGTTAATTGAAGATGGCCAGAACAGTAGTTTCGATCTTTGGACGCCACCTGGTTCACTCTCCCCATTTCCCAAATGTGGATTTGGAGGCTTAGAGGATTTTTCTGACTTTTCCAAGAACAGAGATTGAAACCCGTGTTCTCTTCTTGACCATGACACTGGTCTCTGTCCAGTTTTCTAAGCGTGTACGCAGCGGTCTTCCTGAGGAAATCATTCTGCTCTCTTGCTGTGTGCTGGGCCCAATGCAGGGGGAGACACGAATAACATTTCATGGCAAGTAAGCACTCGGGAGACGCCAGGCATGGGGCCAACCAAGCACATGTATCTGTTGCCTCAAGAGAATGTAAGTCGTGTCGTAGAAGTGTCCTTGTGTGGTAAATAGCAGGTGCCTACACTGATGAATGAGGAGACACATAAGATTGTGTTCAGTGTGACCTATTAAGTGGAAAGAGCATCCTCTGAAATCCCAGGGGAAGAAGGCTATGAAGCGGCTGCATCCTCTTGGGGATATCTTGTCGGATCGTAGAGCATTTTCTTATGTTGAAGATATTCAAGTAAGTCATGAAAAGCTCCAGGGCTTCAGAACTGTGACAAGAACGGCAGCCCTCACAAGGGCCCTGATGCCGGTATCGATCAGGAGGGACCCAAAGGCGTAGGGCTGTGACGATACCACCTCTGGGCCACCCCCGGGACCCGGAAGCTGCCTGCTTAGAAAAGTCACCCCCCGCCCCCGCCCCAGGAAAACCCAAACATCAAGTCGTCCTTGGCTCTGGCAGATGTAGACCCACAACATGGCAGGGCCAGTGCCTCCGAGATCTGGAACAGGGGCCGATAAGAGCCGACCACTGACTTCCTCGGGGCACCCACCAGACATTCCCAGCAGCCGCTTGGCCATCACCAGCCCTGTGTGCACATATGTGCCCGTAAGTGCCCGTGATCTAGTTCTGCTCCCCCCTGGATTGTTTTCCTTGGAAATACAGGAGAGGGCTCAGGTGCATGAGGTGCTTGAGAGACTCATGGACCTCAGTGGTCTTCAAGAACTTGACCTACCCAGAAAGCCCAGGGACGCTTAGAAATGTGTGCTGAAGTTACCCGGTTTCCCCAAGGTGGGCAAGTGCTTTTTCCTAGGCTTCCCTTTCGGCTTCTGTGTGCCAGGAGGATTGGGCTGAGGAACGGATGATAGCCACCTGCAGCCGTGTCTCTCTCTAGAGAGTTCCACAGTGGAGCTCTGAGAAGGCTTGGGGCTCTACCTCTCAGAGGCAGGACGTGGTGTCCCCATCATCTCTGCGCATCCAGGGATGCCCGCTAGTGTGTTCATCAGTCTGTCCTTATGCGTCATTGTGCCTCCTCGGCCACTTAACATGCGGAGGGAGAGTGACAGGTCCGGTCACCTGGCACATCGCCTTCCTTGGCTTCTTTGAGCTCCGGCCCCTCTGTTCCACCGCAGGAGATGCAGGCAGCTGGCCTCATTCCCAAAGAGGTGGTGTTCAGACCCAAATCGGACTTCATTTCAGGCATCCGTGAGAAAAGGGATGTTTTGCCTTCTCTTTCCTCGAGGTCAGCTTCCAGCGCGTGGGTGACAGACCTACAGGCTGGTGAGGCGTCACATTTTTTTGTAACGAAGTCTTTTTCCTTCTTTTTTTCTCAGGGAAGATGAAAGTGAGCCTAGCAGAGATGCTCTGGATTCACATTTCCCTGAATGTGTTCTGTTCTGTTTTTTCCTCCATTCAACCCACTGTTTTCCCATAAAAGACTCCGTGTATAGTTCAGAGGTATGCTATGAAGTACAGACAGTGTTGTAGATTGCAAAGTGGATATAATTTGGCAAAATAAAGAGGAACTAGGAGGTGTTCTATGATGTGGTGCGTCAGTGTTACGCTT
This sequence comes from Herpailurus yagouaroundi, assembly GCF_014898765.1. Classification (NCBI taxonomy): domain Eukaryota; kingdom Metazoa; phylum Chordata; class Mammalia; order Carnivora; family Felidae; genus Herpailurus; species Herpailurus yagouaroundi. The sequence goes on along the minus strand of NW_024412430.1, from coordinate 17,963,102 downwards.
TGAAGTTTATTTCTGAGAGAGAGAGCGGGCACGAGCAGGGGAGAGGCAGAGAGAGAGGGAGAGAGAGAGAATTCCAAGCAGGCTCCACACTCTCAGCACAGAGCCCGACGCGGGACTGGAACCAGATCGTGACCTGAACCAGAACCAAGAGTCGGACGCTTAACCGACTGAGCCGCCCAGGCACCCCGGTGTTATTTTTAATACCAAACTAAACCATCGAATTAATTTAGGTTGACTTGCCTAAGCAAATGGTGGACCAGCAGCCACGGACAGCCTCTCCACGCCAGGTGCAGATGAAACAAACCTCACTGAGCTGGATGAACATGATATGATGTGGCCTGATTCAACAGTTCAAAACTCCTATTTAAAAATGTCCCTTATTACCATGAATTTCTTCAGATCTGATTTGCACTTCAGACTATAGTGTATAACAGCCAAGTATTTTTCCATCACGCTGGTCACTTGAATTCCTTGGTCTGTCTCCTCATGCTTGAAAGCTAAGGTTATATTGCCTCTCAAAGCTGCCTGCCCACTTACAGTTTGGAAATCTATGGAAATCGTACGTTGCGGAACATTAGGGAAACATAATGTGCCCTTGCTGGGGTCTTGGGAAAAAATATTTCCAGAAAGAGCAATCATTTAAATTTTTCTTTTTTCAAAAGGCAGCTTTGAGATTCTTTTCCTGCTTTTCCTTCTCTCCACTTGAAAAAGAGTTCCATTATTACCTTTTAACCATGCAAGACCACGAATCCATCATACTGACCGGTAGCCTGTGTGAGCTACTCAGGCACATCGTTTTTCTTTGTGTCGTAAACCGTGAAAACAGATGACACACAGGCGTTATAATTGATGAACTCCCAAGCCTCACGCATGGCTTCTCCATGGCCCCTTCTACCCTGTGTCGTCTGATAGAAGAAACCCTGAGGGTGAATGTGAGTAGGTAATTACCAAAAATAACGTCAGGTCCATCTAAGTCATCTTCCAGGAAAACGTTGAAATATAAAACGCCTGGCGAAAACATGATTAGAGGGGGGAAGAAAAAAACCTGTGGGATTCAAGTTGCTATAGGAACACTCATAGCCCCTTCAGCGAGCAGCGAGAGGGGATGATCTATTAAGCCTTTTTTCCTCCACCGAATATTCCACTGCATTAGTCACGCTGACTCACAGTCTGTTCCTGTTCCTGCTAGATTTGGCATATTTGGTGATGTTTTTCATAGGCTAGGAGCCAGAGTTCTTTCCCTGGCCCGCGGGGTTCTCTTCCTTGGATCTCTGGATGTGTTTGATGCATTTGGGGTCTGTGAGCACCAGTATGGCTGTTAGATTTTTCCCAGGGCAGGTCAGGGGCAGGGAGCGGGGGCGGTGGGGACTCCTCTGAGTTCCTGGTAGCACTACTTTGAGTTTTTAACCTTGGGTGTGTATTAGCCATTAAACGTAATCAGAACGAACCTCACATGACTGTCTCCGGCCCCTATAATTTGGAAATATGGAGACCGAGCGCGTATGGACCAAACACATGTTACACAGGAGGTTATGTGACTTGATGTTATAAATGTAGTTGAGTTAGGGCAACTCTGAAGCCAGCCTTTTGGCCACTCAACCAGGGCCCTTTTATACCGTGGGAGGAGGTATATTTTCGGGGAAGGTCAAAGAAGTCAAGATGTTTTTCTTCTGTTGCAAACATTGTGGAGCACGTTTGGCTTGTTTCTAAATCCCCTTTTAAAATACAGGTAATCAATATGACAGAAATGCGTCCGAGCTGGCCAGCAGACATTTGTGGAGGGTTACTGCCGCGGATAGTTACGTTAGATACTTCAAGGCGCTGCGTGCCTGCGTGCTGGCCACGAACGAGTTGCTGACACGCGATCAGTCCATTTTTGTCAAAAACACTTACTTTTTATTATTTTGCATGATCACGTCAGCCGGTTATTCCTCAGATGTGTCTTCTACATATTTCCTTGATTTCCAGAGGAAAAGATGCTCAGTCAGATGAGGAATGTGCTTCTTAAATGTTTGCTTATTATTTTTTTTTATTTTTGAGAGGTGGGGGAGGGGCAGAGAGAAAGGGAGAGAGAGGATCCAAAGTGGGTTCTGCGCGGATAGCACAGAGCCTGACCTGATGCGGGGCTGGAACCCACGAACCGTGAGATCATGACCTGAGCCGAAGTCACATGCTTAACTGACTGAGCCACCCAAACGCCCCTAGGAATATGCTTATTAAAAAGTAAATATAGGGCACCTGGGTGGCGCAGTCGGTTAAGCATCTGACTTCAGCTCAGGTCAGTATCTCACGGTTCGTGGGTTCGAGCCCCGCGTCGGGCTCTGTGCTGACAGCTCAGAGGCTGGAGCCTGCTTCGGATTCTGTATCTCCCTCTCTCGCTCTGCCCCTCTCCCACTCACACTCTCTCTGTTTCTTTCTCAAAAACAGATAAACATTCAAAAAATAAAAATAAATGTATACACAGTAAACATTTGGCTTTCTTTTTACGGTAATGGAAAGAAATAAATTCAGGGAGAAAGAGTAGTGTTTACAATTGTGAGCATTATAACACAGAACTTTAAAAATTGGCCCCAGACAATGTTGACCACATTCAGGGTGATACGAATCTCGGTAAAGAGAGTCTCTATTATTCACATTTTCGCAATGACACTCATGTTGATTCTAACATCGAAGAGATCGGATAGCTACACACATAAAAGCCTTAATTCAGATAAAAGCTGCTTCGGACTTTCGTATTTATGTTTAATTCTTCCAACCTAGTCACAGTCTCTTTCTCCCTCCCACCCCGTTTCTGCCCACAAGACACCACCGGGACCTCAGTGCAGCACAATGGCTCACATCTGGCCAGGGTCAAAAGCTCGGATGGAGAAAGCCCCCACCCTGTGGCTTTCAAGTACACAGCCAGCATGGACCAGCTCCAAGCCATAATCGACCGTGCGGACCATTGCCAACAGGAGCTGGCCTTCCACTGCAAGAAGTCAAGGCTTTCGGCTCGCCACGGTGAGTAATCAGCGTGCTCAGCCATCGTGGGCTGCGGTGCCCACAGGTGGCCGTGGCTTGCCACGGATGCGTGAGAATCTGTGGCCATAATGCTCACGTCACAATGTGGAAGTCACAGAGATGCTTTTCCTCGGAGCAAAGAGCAAGGTCAATAGATATCGCTGCCTGCTCGAAGCTGTGAATGACCTGACGTGCCTTCCCAGACCCCACTAGACAACTGGACAGTGGAAGCCTCCTTACGAGGTTATCTTAGAAAGGATTGCGGACGACATGCGTGGCTTAGTTCTCTCTCCGGGGGTGGTTATTCCGTGAGATTCTTTTGCAGAGACTGAATGTAATTAGCGTCTGGGGTACTTATTAATTAGGGAACAATGTTAGCCTCATGCACCCCTTTCACACACCATGCCTGCTCATGGTTCGTTTTTCATGCCCATTCTGCTCTTGAATATTCTGCTTTTGGTGTTGTATTTTCTTCCTCTGAAATAGCTCATTCTTTCAGAATGGGCAGCCCCCACCCTGCTCGAATGAAACTCCTGGGTTTGTGGGAGGCTGATCAGACGTCTGGGGAGAGGAGTGAGCAGAGGGCGGTAGTCAGGGTTCCCCGGGTTCACGTTCCGAGCCCGTCACTCAGCAGCCAGGGGAGCTGGGACCTTGCTTCGTCCCTCAGAGCCTTCAGCTCTCAGACACTCACCTCGCCAGGCCTTACTCGCACAACGTATAGAAATTGCACCAAGTCAAATGCTACTTATCCGCATCTCTCCAATTTATTGAATTTATAGTTCGTGCTGGAGGGCTCAGCGCGTACTGTGAGCTGATTGCTGCTAAATAGACGACTGAGCTAAAATGGAATGTTCCCCGAAGAAGGAGGAAGCGGGCCCCGGGAGAGTGAGGCAGTGCTGTGGAACAAGGCGGGTTGGGCTGTCTCACCAGGGAAACGAGGCGAAGGCAGGGCAGAGTGTGCGAGCCCCTAACACAGTCGGAAAACAAACCCACTGGGTGAGTCCGGGAGCAAACTCGCGCACGTGGTCTGTCCCAGAACCTGGACACCGCTGCCTCAGTAGAGAATTCCCACTTGGAAGGCCGGTGTCCGCCTGTGGATTTGCAAGCGATCACTCCTTGATTGTCATCCTTTCCATATCAATACAGAAAGCAGCAGCAACAGCAGCAGCAAAAACAAGTATTTAATTGGGGTTGGGGTAAAGGTGGAAAGAGAAAACGCTTTCCAACTCGTTGAACACTCGCTACAGGGACAAAGTGAGGGATTTTTATCTGTACACACTCAAGCAGGTGCTTTTCTTTCTTTCTTTTTTTAACCTTTTTTATTTTTGAGAGAGAGAACACAAGCAGGGGAGGGGCAGAGAGAGAGGGAGACGCAGAATCCGACGCAGGTTCCAGGCTCCGAGCGGTCAGCACAGAGCCCGACGCGGGGCTCGAACTCACCGACCTCGAGATCATGACCTGAGCTGAAGTCGGACGCTCAACCCACTGAGCCACCCAGGCGCCCTGCAGCTGCATTTCTGATATTCTGCCACTGGCCACTTTGTGGCACAAAGTCAATGTAGACAAGTTCGGTACAGACCTGTGTAACTCCAGAGTCTCTTAATTACAGTATACATGAGGTTGGCCTAAAATAGTGTAGCCTAACACACCCGACACTTGTTGCACACTGATTTGCTGTGCGTTATTGATAGGCACGAACAGACGTGGGGGCATGATGCTACCCCGTGCGAAAGGAGTGGCCACAACCAGCCTTCCCCTGGAGCCTTCGCTAGAATGTCACCATGGCAAAAATCGCTCAAGGCGGCTGCACTGTGGGGACCACGTAGCTCAAGAACGTCATAAAACGCATTGGGGAATGAGAGTCGACATCCACTTTCCCCCAAGAATTTCCCTCTGTTCAAATTCTCAGACATTGCCAGGAGCCTGAGGTCTTGTTAATTGTGAGAGGAGATGAAGCAGGGCTGGGCCTCGCTGCAGCAACCCCCGTGTCCTGCGGTTTCCAGGAGGGCTAGGAGGGCTAGTGGGGAGCAGATGGGCCTTGACTCTTGTTAGGGTCCCACAGCGTCTTCCTTTAGCAGCTGTTAGGTCTCTATGCTATAGATGGCTTCAGGGGACATGATTATGGGTGGCTAAAGAGGGAGCTCGGGGGGGGTGGTAAGTGTTGATTTCAGGTAACTTCGGTCTCCGTACCGTGGACACTAAGGTCCCTGAGGATTGTAGTTATGGCTGGCGTGAAGGACAGCCAACCAGGGACCGATGATGGGGGCCGGGAAGCCATGTTCCTTTCCATTTCGGCTTTAGTTCTTCTTCGTGTTGTTCTTACTGATTCCTCATGCAAATTCTCCAGATTTCGCAAAGAAATCTTGAATGGAGCCAAATGCATCCTGTACCACTAGCAACCCCCGATGCTTCTTACTTTATAGAGAAAATGAAAAATTCCGATGTAAACAAACAATTGTGCATTTAGGTGCAATGATTCTTTTCGCTCCCCGATCTAGGAAAGAGTGAGTGTTGAATAATCATGTTTTCCAAGTGGTGTTTTGAAAAATATCTGTTCTGTTGGAAAGCTCTTCTACCCCCTACAGATAAGTTTTCAACACACTGGGGGCCGGGGGGAAGACCGCGGATATTGATTTCTTGGTACACATCTCCCCCAGTGGGCCTGCGGTGGGTGGTAATGAATGTGGCCGGTGTGTTTGCAAGCTGGGAGGTTGCGGGCAGACGGGAAGTCTCATGGGACAGGGAGCCATGATGAGCAGGGGTGGTTGTAAGTTAGGGAGAAGCTGGGATGTCTTCCAGATGCCCGGTGGGGGGCGGGGGGTGCTGGATGGGGACGGCCTGAGGGTTTGACAGAGCACGCTAAAATGGACCAGCATCTCTGCAGGCCCACTGAGGGATGTCGCTTCCATTGGCCCTCCTGCTCTGATGCTCTGTTTATTAGGTACTGTTTTCCTCCACGCTCCTGAAGGCCCACCTTCCTGACCATCCTCAACCTCCAGGTGGCCTACAGTCCCACCCTGGGGCCTCAGCAGCGGGTTAATTGCGGGTTGTACTAGGAAGGAAGTTGTGCTAAAGAATTGAGCTGTGGTAACCGCGGTTGTCCTGAGCCTGGGACGCACCCCAGGCATGGAGAAGGCTCGTCAGGACCTTGTCTGTAGTTTCCAACTACAATGCCAACCCATTCAGTATAAGAAGAAACACACGTCTCCATGAGGCTTCTAAGACCTGACAGGAAGGACCAGTGTTTTCCGCTAATAAATAAAGTGAAAGACATCCTTGTTTTGCATGATATTATGTTATTTCAATGGCGTCTTAGGCTCCCGAACAGATTTTAGACTCAGTGTATAAATCACTCTGGTTTTCTTTAGTTTTTTTTTTTTTTTCTTAATGAGAATTCTTTTGTGAATGTTATTTTCAAATAAATTAGGTCATTGGAGTCCTCCAGAGAAATACGTAAATATCACACCTGGATTGAGTTAGGGGCCGCTTGCTCATTTTCTAATAAAAGTAAAACATATGGTGAGAATGTAAGTCTTGATATGGAAATATTCTTTAAACAGTTGGAAATCCTCTTAAAAATTATCCTGTGGCGGAGTTAACATCTGCTCACATCTAAAAGAGTCGCTGTGTTTGAAATAGAGGGGAGCAAAGGACTGTGCTGGGGAGGCAGGCAGTGGGGGGCAAAGTAGGTGTCACTTTTCTCATACTTGTCTTTCAGATGGAACCCCAGTGAGCTGGTGGGTTGGAAGAACCAATGAAACACACACTTACTGGGGAGGTTCTCTGCCTGATGCTCAAAAATGTGCTTGTGGATTACAGGGGAACTGCCTTGATTCTCAATATTACTGCAACTGTGATGCTGACCGGAATGAATGGTGATTTCCATATAATTTCCCTGTGCAAACTGTAATTTTTTTGTTGCTTAAACGATGTGACTTAGGCAGACATTGGACAAGACAGTTCTATAAAGAGAAAAGATTAAAGGATTCCCTAGCAAGCTCAAAGTAGAAGCTTTGATGTGTGCAGTGTAATTAATCTGAAGCCTAAAGTGTTAGGGAGCTGTTTCTGTTTACCTGTGAATAACTAATCATGTCCATTTTATTTTTTGTTTCTAAGAAGACAGAATAGGAATACCAGGTTAACGTCTCCCATTCGCCGGAAGTAAAATACGCAGACTTCCGAAAGTTCAGTTTAACCCAGTTAATAAGATGATTGCCCCACGGTTGACCCAGGGTTGTTTGCTGAACTCCCTCGCTGCTGGCCGTGCTTTTAAATGGCCACGTTGGGGAAACCAAACACGGTCTGGCTTGCACGAAAGGGGAGGTGTGGAACACAAGCCTCTCCGTACCGCTGGAGGTCTCAGGAGGCTTCCAGACCCAAAAAAAAGAAGGCGGAAGACAACAGATCTTCCTGCTAGCGCCCTGGGTAGCAAGAAATAACTCCCTGAAAACTCACATCTACAGACTTACCCTCACGCAGATTTGGAGTCCAATGTCACACGATCCTTGAATTAAGTTAGCGGGGCCGCAGGTTGGCAACGGCGGTGGCTCATCATAGAATTACTTGACGTTCTTACTGGAGGGCATTCCTGCGGGTAAAGGATTCCCACAGATAGAATGCTACCAAACTGGGGCTCTCAATCCAGTGCTACAGAGCCCGAGGGGACAGAAGTGGGAGGCAGAAGACACCACAGAGTAAATAGATGCCTAAAAATCCCAGATCACGGATACGTTAAGAACGTAAGATAAAATCAATGTGGGGAACCGTTTGAAGAATAAGCAGTGGAACGGAGACACGAGAAAGCAATGAGAAAATACTGTTGACGGAGGTGATTGTGATTTACGGAAGAACCAAATGAACGTTTACAAATGAAAACATTGTCATTGAAATTCAAGACTTGTTGGATCAGGTAGTGGACACAGGTGATCAGAAAACTGGGGAAGTGGAAAATGTGTGGATTGTAGCATGGAGAGACACATGGTGGCAGGAAGCAAGGCAGCGACATGGAGGGGTGGTGTGGAGAAGGTTGAACAGGCATCTGAGTCAAGTTTCAAAAGAGAAGGTTGGAGATCATTAAGGGCGATAATCAAATAGCCAAGAAATGCCCAGATGAGAGAAACTACCGGAAACCCAAGCAGGATAAGTAAAAACCAGTCCATTGCCAGACACATCACGGTGAAACCAAAGAAAATTAAAGAGAACGTTAAAGGGAGCAGAAGTGAAAGGAAGTCGGAGCCAGCAGGCCCCTCCCACCCCTCCATGGAACCCAGCGCCACCCACGGGTGCTGGCTCTCCCCTCGCCGTGCACTAGGAAAATGTCCCATTCCAAGCGTGTCCCCAGCTGAGATACAGTGAATGCCCAGACAGACAGACAGACAGACGCTGAAGGAGCATGCACCACCAGCAGACTCCACAAGAGGAAGTTTGAAGAATGATTTTCAGAATGAGAGTAGGTGATCTTGTAGGAGAGTCTCAGGCGCTAGAAGAAATATTGAGTAAAGAAATGTGTAAACTGAGAGGCTAAGAAAATAGGAGATGCATACTGGACACGAGTCATGTATCACAGTATATACAGAATTGAAACGGGAGGAGGCATTCCAATCCCATTACAAAATGATTGTGATTGACAAAGGAGTTAAATTTAGAAATGAAAATGTTATTGAAACTTAACACTTGTTACGTAGATATTTGTCAGCATTATTACACTGTTCATAGCACATACGATTAAAATTTTAAGTGTGACCACTAAAGACTAGCCATGGAGAGTGCAATATTCAAAAGGGATTTGGGTTTCATTTTAATTTTTTTAATAAAGCTTATTTATTTCTTTTGAGAGAGACAGAGACAGCACGAGTGGGAGAGGGGCAGAGAGAGAGGAAGAGAGAGAATCCCCAGCAGGCTCCACACTGTCAGCACAGAGCCTGATGTGGGGCTCCAACCCACAAAGCTGTGAGATCATGACCTGAGCCCAAAGCAGCAATCAGACGCTTGACCATCTGAGCCCCCCAGGCGCCCCCAAAATGGGATTTTAAAAACCTAGTTAATTCAAAAGAAGGGAGGAAATAAAATCTAGAAAAAGAGGAAACAACAGGCAACAAAATAACAGCAACAAAAAAAATGAATAATCATGCACAATAAATGTGACCAAAATAGCCATTTAAATCCAGATAGATCATATTGAACTAAGAATAAGTATATTTCATCTGTACACCTAGAAACATCGAAAGCAAAATGCTGAACACAAGTTTACCAAGCAAGTACGAACAGAAGTAAGTACAGTTTTAAAGTCTTAGTATGGGAGACGATTACTATCACTATATAATAATGCTTTTTAAGTTCACCAAAAAACCCCATAACAATCCTAAATTTGTTCCTGATAAAAATGAGTCAAAATACATATAGAAAATAATTTACCCAACTGAAAGAAGGAATATACAAATCGACCATTGTAGGAAGACATTTAAACATACATCTGTTAACAATTGGTAAATCATGTGGACAAAAATTATTAAGCATACAGAATATTTTTAAGTGAAACCAACAGCTTGTTTTGGTAGCCAGCTAAAATTATAGAATGTATAATTTTCTCAGGCACACGTGGCACATTTTATGTGCAAGTTGATTGTTCTGATATTCTGTAAAGCAAAACCCCCACATTTTGTAATAGTTGTTATCTTATGGGCAATTTCTCTGATTATAGCGCAGTTAGGTTAGAAATGAATAGGAGAGGGATAAAAAATCTACGAGGCATTTGAAAACCGCACATGATTAGAAACAAGGAAATGAAGATCACATTATTCCTAGAAAATATGGTTGTCGACCAGGAAAACTCAAGAGCATGTACAGAAACATTATGAAATTAATCAGAATTTATTTAGTAGGGCTACTTACTGAATCTTGGAATAACTGCATTCCTATGAAGAACGTGTTAAGTATAAGACGATATTATACAAACTACTCGCAAAATCAGCAAAAAGAGTGTAGTACTCTGGAATAAAGATGACACAAGTATGGAAAATTTTTAGGGAAAAGACATCGTAAAACTTTATTATGAGACTCTAAGAAGACATAAGCAAATGGAGGTATCACACAATGGCTGTGAGTGAGAAAAATAAGTAGTTCCTTGATTCCATGTAATGCCAGCGCCAAACATGTGCTTCGTGTTTGGGTCAGTGACAAGCTGGGAAAAAGTACATGGAAAAGCCATGGTAAATAACAACGGAAGACGGAAACAAGGAGAGGTGACGGGCCTTGCTGGACGTGAAGTGTCACGGTGCCGCAGTAATTCAACCGCCCGGGCTTGTCAAAGGGTTTGTCAAATAGAATAGCAAAACCCAAGAGCGAGCCTGGGAGCTCTCAAAATATGTGACTCTGGGTGGTGATAATTAGGTTGTCTCCAGTCTCTCTTTTCCCCCGAACAATTAGGAAATGTGAAAGCCGACCCAATATTTGTTCCCTGTGGCTTTCCCAACAATTCCGAGTCATGACAGCCCCGTTAGACTTCAAAAAGTCCCCCGCAGAACAGCCAGCAGTAAGAATGGTCTCTGGAGCGCTTGGGACTGAAAACAAAAGAGAAGTGGCTTTGGAAGTTTTCTTACTGAATGCTTGGAACCTATCGTGAGAAATCATCATCCCTAGACATGCAATGTTTCCAACTTTTGAAAACAATAGAGAAGCAAGAAGAAAACTGAGATATAACTAAATTAGGCAATTTCGAATGAATCTGGTGACCATGGCAATGAATAACATCCTACGGAAAGCGTAGGCAATTGGGAATGACCTGTGCTGATAAATTTTAAAGTCGGAGCTGTTTCAAATTTCCTCAGAATCAGGAAGTTACTTTACAAACAACGGAATGAGAAAAGAACTTAGTACAATATCTGCCTTCCTACACGCAGTTACCTTTTATGATTTTCCTTAAGTTTTTTTCAGGACTCTGTGCTTTGTCATTGCTAAAAACAGTTAAAAGTGTAGCTTTTTCACTGCATTATAAATGTAGCTTTTAAGTGGTTCTTTAAAATTCAGGGATCCTCAATGAATAACTAATACACTTATGTTTTTACTCTAGAATGTTCTACCAAAATAGCAATGACAAGAATTAAAATGCCTATTTGTAACACTGATTGATATTTAATACGAGGAATTAATTCGGTGCATTATCCCCACATTTATATAACAAGATATATTTTCAGATTGACTCCCCCCATAATCCATGGAATCTTCTAGCTGGTGACCACTTGTTCCCAACAAAGCCAGGAGTTATGTGTTTGGGATGTGTGCTTTCACCCACAGAAATTGCAGGGCTTTAACCAGATAAAGCCATGCGGCTTTATTTAGTCTGGTTTTTGGGAAACACTCTGATTGAAAAAAAAAATTGTTTCTTAACTTTCAGGATATCTAGTTCAAATTTTTCATGTCTTACCATAGGCACTGCCAGTCACGTTGTTGCATTTTTTAAGCAAAATAAAAATGTTAATAATTTTCAACTTTCTACCTTAAAAGAATTACTTTGATGCCTAATCAGAACTGGAATAATTAGCTATTAAGTTATGCAGATTCTTTTTTGCAGCAAAGCTATTGGGCTGAACCGTTTGAAATGGCTGATTGTTTCGACTTGCAAAATTGTCAGTTTCAAGTGCTTCCATTTGTACCTATAAGAGTGAGTGGTGGCTTTGTAATTGTTTGGCATGAAAACTTCCTAGGTTCTGCACAGATACAGGGCATCAGAATGACACATGAGACGAATTATTAAATCAAAAGTACAATTGTATATTGAAATATACAGTAAAAATATGAACAGCTTACAATGTGCAGAAAAATCTTTCTTTGTCCAGAGAGGTGGTTGGTGGTCAGCTGGCTTATTACCCAGGACCTCTGGCCCTTATTCTAGTTTTTGTTGTATTGGAACCATAGCTACGAATGCTGTCTTAAATAATTCACTTACATGATTTGGTTATATTACAATTATATTTTTGTTATAGTCATAATATCTGCTAGGTTTCTTGGGGACATTGTTCGTGGTTTTTATGTCCACGTCCCCAAAACACAGGGCCGGGCAAGTAGAAGCTGTGTAGTAAGTGTTGGTCGAATGGATGGATGGTGACAGCCATGGACAAAGCACTTCCCATGAATTATCTCATTTATTAATTTTAAGTGCACATTGTATCATCCTTTCGATTTGGTTTCGAATCTGTATTTTGTTTTGGGGTTGGTTTGTTTTTTAATTTGTTTTTAAATTTATGGCATCAATAAATAAGGAAATGCCTAGTAACTGCAGTAGGAATTTTGGAAAATATAGTAAAAAAAAAATCTAAGAATTGAAAACCTAAATCTTGTCAGTCAGTTTTTTGTTTTTTTTTTTTTTTTAATGAAGCCAGACAGATCTTGCATGTGTAAGTTCTGCATTTAAATCTTACATGGCGGCTAAATTGGAAAGAGCAGTGAACTGCTTAATTGCAGTGAAAGTGTAATCTCACGCCAGCATGAGGCTCATGATTTTGGACCTGGCCACTTTTCTTCTCTGGGGTCACGTAGACAAACAAAGGTCTCGGGTCCTCAGACGACCTTATTAAAATACGTTACCGTGTAAGCGGTCAGATGGGCCGTTTGATTTCCCCACTGTTACATAGTCACACATTTAGCTAAATACCTTCTTGAACTGCATTGAAAGACTGTTACTTTTCCGGGTATCATTGAGAATAATGTTAAGGTGGTCGTATTTGTTTTGTAGGACCAGCGACACAATAGTCCTTTCCCATAAGGAGCACCTGCCGGTCATTCAGGTTGTGATGAGAGACACAGGCCGACCACATTCAGAAGCCGCGTATGCGCTGGGGCCTCTGCTCTGCTGGGGGGACAGTAAGTAGCGGGAAGAGGAACTGTCTTGACCCCTGAAAACGCGTGTCAGGGTTTCAGGAGAAACGCAGCTGCCCACGTTCGTGAAAACACTACCTACCCTGATAATCCATATTTCATTAGAAATGTGTTAACTTAATAAACGAAGTGTGTGCTGTCGTCGTGACTGAGGAAGAAAAGTGAGAAAATGACATTACCTTTGGAGTAGTGACCTTTCTGCAGTATTGAAATCAGACTCTTGCTGCGAATACTCATGGAATCGTCTGAAATATTCTATCACCTGGTCAGCAAACATCTAACGTATACAGCTAAGTATAAGGCACTTGGCTGAGTGCTGAGATGCCTAAAATTGGTAAGATGATGAGAAATGGGGTGACAGGACCCATCAAGTGGACCTGTTCGTTCGTACCTGTTGGCAATTCTGCAAACCTCAGTGGTTCTGACCACTTACCCCTCCAGCTACATCTGGATTTCTTTCGTATCCTTCCTTCTCTCAAACTCATTGAAATAAAATACATCGGTTCTGCATTTAATTTACCTCTTTCTAACCCCTCAGACCTTCTCCTCCGTCACTCCCTAGAAACTGCTTTTTCCAGCTCACCAATGAGACCTCGATGTTGCTAAATCCAAATTTTATTCTCCGGTGTTGTCTGAGTTGACCTTTATCGGCCACTTTGGTCTCCTTTCCTGGTTCGCCTCCTTACTGCCAACATACCGCAACATTCTGGGTTCCCTCCATCTTCCTTCACTTCACCAGTGGCATCGTGTTTTGGGGTCCCCCGAGCTTCAGCCCCCCTTCTCTCTGCCCTCCAGCTGTTCCCAACAGGCCCATTGGGGACATTGGCATAACGCGTACCACACTGATGTCAGTGAGTCCCCTGTCTACACCTCAAGCCCAGTCTCCCTGAACTCCCAACCCTGGCATCCAGCTGGCTGTTCGGTACCTTGGCTTGTATTTCCCTAGGCATTGCGAAATCAGTTTGTTGAAAATGAGGGGAAAAGTGTTTCCGCAACAACCCTCTCCACCTCGGTACACAGCAACTCCATTCCCCCTTTGCTTAGACTGAAAACATGGCGGTCACTCACAACGTCTTTCTTTTCCCAACACACATCTAATTCACCCACAAGTCGTGTTGTTTCCAACTTCAAAATGGATCCAAATGCACCTTCATGACCACCAGCACCTGGGTTGTTGCTGCGGCTTCGCCGGCCTGTCTGCTGCTGCCTTTTCCCCACCGAGCTGATACTCCACCTGACAGCCAGGCGCCCAGGTCAGGCCATGTCGGTCCTCTGCCCCGAACTCTGCAGTGGCACTCACGTCAGAGGAGAGGCCAAAGCACAACGTCCACCGAGGCTGTGGCCTTCTGAGCCCGTGGAGCCACACAGCCCATCCCGTAGGAGATGTTGCCTTGTGAAGAAATTCTGACACTTCTCAACCTTGCTATTGAGAAAAAGTAAGCGTTTCCTATCTCGGACAACGTCAGTTTTGAGACGTGGAAAGTCAAAATGTGAAGAACGTAGTCACGTGCCTTGACTGAATGGTAGCAGGAAGAGATTTTTTTCCACTTGTGATCTTAAAAGGCAGACCACGGTTCTGTTTCTGGATAAGATGAAGTTAGCACGCCCCGGCTCCCCTCTCCCCAAGGGTCCCCCTCTAAAACCTGGACAGGATGCCTTGAAGCAGCCGTCTCGGGACGCTGGGAAGCAAATAGCAGCAAGAAAGAGAAACCAGAATGCACCGTTTACGTTTCCCCCCAGCATCGCTCGGCCTTGGTCCCAGATGCGGACTTGGGTCACAGATAGACAGGGTTCCAAGAGAAGCCCTCTAGCCCCGACCGGAGGAGAGAACAGAGGAGTCCCAACTCTCAGGGAATGCAGGGATGCCAGTTCTCTCTTTTTCTGGTGTTTTCTGAGGCCCCAGTCCCCAGGCAGAGCCATGGAAATAGCAACAGAAGTTGCTCCGGGAGCTCACAAGAGCCAGAACTTCAGAAAGGACCTTTTGCTCTGAATAGGGCAGCTTTGGTTCAGAGACCATAGGCGGACTCCCGTTATTTTTGTTTTCTTTCTCTTCTCACCCGTCGCTTGGCGATGGACGTGGTCGAGTCGCAGAGATGCATAGAGCACACAAGGGAGCAGGCTAAAAACGACCCTTTTTC
The DNA here is from genome assembly GCF_014898765.1 of Herpailurus yagouaroundi. Classification (NCBI taxonomy): domain Eukaryota; kingdom Metazoa; phylum Chordata; class Mammalia; order Carnivora; family Felidae; genus Herpailurus; species Herpailurus yagouaroundi. The sequence goes on along the minus strand of NW_024412430.1, from coordinate 17,948,091 downwards.
TGGTCCCGTGATTGAGAAGGGAGACCAGGGGACCAGAAAGTACCTGGAAGGGCCCAGAGAGGGAACCGTTCAGGAAGGCGTGCCATACGTCGTTTACGAAGTCCTGGGCTCACCTCAGAGCTACTGGATCTGATCCGAGTGGAACTGACCCGAATCCCAGACCACAGAAGTTGAGAACTGAGCGGAGCGGCTACCACCCAAGACCCAGACTGGCCACTGGGTGGCGCATGAGGGAGGCAGATCTGAATAGTACTGCAAAACCTTTGCAAACTGGACTGCCATTAGAGACAGCCCACAGAAGGCCCGTTGGAATGTGTGGCCAGATCCTAACCAGGCCGACTACCTGCAAAATAACTAAATGAATAAAAAATAAATTAAAAAGTATAAAAAAATAAGATACATACAGGTAGATATAGATGCGTATATATATATATCGGTATCTATATACAGATATCTTTATCTGTATATAGATATTGAAATCTATATGTCTATATTCAACATGCTCCACAAACTTTAAACAAAGCCTGGAGTTTGTTAATATACTATTTAAAATATCTAGGAAATAATCCAAAATTACTTAGCACAAAGAACCAGGAAAATCTAAGCTGGTTTAGGAAAATACAATCAACAGATACTAATGCAAATACGATACAGAGGTTAGAATTATCTGATAGAGTTTGAAACCGCTATTACGTAAGAGCCCTAATAAGTAATCATAAACACTTTCTTAACAAATGGAACAAGAGCACTTCATCAGAGAAATAGGCTCTATAAAGAGCTAAATGAAAACTTTTGAACTGAAAAATACAGAAACTGAAATAAAAGATGCCCTAGAAGGGCCAAATAGCAGATCTGAGATGAAACGGTCAGTGACCTTAAAGATGAATAGAAATGATTCAATCTGAACAAAAGAAAGGAAAAAAAACAAATCTAGAAACGAACAGGGCCTCAGGGAACCATGAGTTACCAAGAAAAGATCTAACATTCATGTAATTGAATACTCAGAAGCAGACAGAAGAGTGTGGTACCGGAAAAAATATCTTAAAAAAATAATGGCCGAAAATCTTCCAAGTTTGGCAAAAGACAGACTTGAGAAATTGAATGAACTTCAAACGGGATAAACTCAAAGAAATTCACGTCCAGACACATCGTAATCGTACTGCTGCGAATAAAGGCAGAAATTTTTTGAAATCAGCCAGAGAGAGTAATGCGTCCTCTATAAGTGAACACCAACCCAAATGGCAGTGACTTTCTCATTAGAAATATGAAAGCCAGAGTAAGTGGTAGAACATTTCTCAAGTGCTAAAAGTAAAAGGTTGTCAGTCCGGAATTCTATATTCAGCAAAAATCTCCTTCAGGAATGAAGATAAAATAAAATTCTCAGACGAAGGGAAGCTAAAAGCATTCGTTACCAGAAGATGCTTTGAAAGACTTTCTAAAGGAAGATTCAGACAGAAGGGAAATGATATCAGGAGGCAATCTGGGACATCAGGGATAGAAAAACAGCATTAAAATTGGTAAATATCTGGGCCTCCTGGGTGGCTCAGTCAGTTCAGTGTCCGACTTTAGTTCAAGTCATGATCTTGCAGTCCTTGAGTTCGAGCCCTGCGCCAGGCTCTGTGCTGACCGCTCAGAGCCTGGATCCTGCTTCAGATTCTGTGTCTCCCTTTTTCTCTGCCTCTCTCCAGCTCACTCTCTGTCTTTCTCAAAATAAATAAATAAATAAACATTAAAAAAAAACTTTTAAAAAAATGTTTTAAAAAATATTTACCCAGATATGGTAAATATCTGGGTAAGTTTAACAGACTGTTCTACTGTTGAGTTATGTAAAAATATCTGAGGGTTAAAAGCAAACAATACAACATTTCATAGAGTTTTTAATGTGCACAGATGTAATACGTTTAGCAACAACAACATAAAGGGGAGCAGGGAAAGTGACAGAATTGTTGGTGACATTTTTACAAATCAGCCAAGGTGGTTGAAATGGAGATTCTGAACAGACTGTAAGTACATGTAAATACTTATACTGTAAGTATATGTAAGTACATATACTGTAATTTCTAAAATAACCAATCAAGGAATAGTTATGGAAAAATAAAAACAGAATACTAAAAAATGTTTAAATAACCCAAAAGGAGACAGAAAAGGCGAAGCAGATGAAAAAAAGGGTGTAACAAACAGGAAGAAATAAAACGGTAGAACCAAATCCCACATGTCGACATTTGTATTTGATGAGATTGGTCTAAGTGAACCAGTTGAAAGACCGATTGTTACAAGTCAACTATGTATTGTGTACAAGAAACTCACTTCAAATATAATGACATCAGAAGTTTAAAAATAAGGACAGGAAAAGACACACTGCCTAATTACTAATTAGAATAAAGCTGGACTTTCTATATTAAAATCTTTGCTTGAAAGCATAGAAAATTAATAGACACAAGAAGTGATTAAGAGGACATGAGAATCTTAAATGGGTGTGCTAATAACTGAGCTTCAAACTACATAAAAGCAACAACTGCCAGGATGGAAAGGGGAAATGGACAAATTCATAATTATAATTAGAGAATCCAATATGCCTCTCTCATTAACCTATGCAACTAAGAGAGGGAAAATGAGCAAGGGTACAGAAGCTTGAATGTCGCCACAAAACCAACAGAATCCGATGGACATTTATGGAACTCCCTCCCAACAGTACAATACACATTCTTTTCACATGCACACGGATATAGCGTATTCTTTGTCACAAGAAAACTTTAGCAACTACCAAATAAATCATACAAAATGCATTCTTTGGCATCAATGGATTAAACTAGAAGTAAGTAACAAAGACAGTGAGTGTCTCCACAAACATTCAGAAATTTAACCCCGAACTGTTAACTAATAAACGAGTCAAGGAGGTCTCAAATGGATATTATGAAACATATGGACCTGTATAATAAGGAAAATCTAACATATCAAAATGGTGGGGTACATTTATGGCGGTGCTTATAGGGGTATTTATAGCATTGAATGCTTGTGTTTTGGAAAAAAAATTCAACTCTATAAGCTTTTACCATAAGAAACTAGAAAAAGAAGAAAAAGTAATTCAAAGTAAGCAGAAGGAAGGAAATAATAAAGATATGAAGAGAAAGCCATTCCATTAAAAGCAGACCAATAGAGATCTATAAGAGGAAAAAATATTTTTGAAAGATCAATAAAATGGATAAATCTCTAGCAGAACTGTTGAAAGAGAAAAGAGAAAAATTACCAATGTGAGGAGTGAAAGCTGGAGTATCACTACAGACCCCACGGACATCAGTAGCATAATAATGGCAATCTCCAAACAACTCTACACACATACATTTTCCAACATAGATAAAACAGATCGATTCCTTGAAAACCACTAACGACTAAAACTCACTCAAGATGAAACAGACAACTGGAACAGACCTAAAAGTAGTCATGGAATTGAATCCAGTCTGAGATGGTTTTGCTGGTGAGTTCTCCCAAAGAAATAACACCGTATTTGCACAATCTCTTTTGGAAAATAGAAGAGGAAATTCTTCCCAAAATTACGTGAGGCCAACGTGGCCCCGATATCCAAACTAGACAAAGAAAATGCAAAAAAAAAAAAAAAAAAAAAAAAAAAAAAAGATAACTACAGATAGCATCATCACAGACATATTTGCAAAAATCGTCAACAAAACATTAGTAAATAATCCAGGAATATGGGGCACCTGGGTGGCGCAGTCGGTTAAGCAGCCGACTTCAGCTCAGGTCACGATCTCGCCGTCCACGAGTTCGAGCCCCGTGTCGGGCTCTGGGCTGATGGCTCAGAGCCTGGAGCCTGCTTCCGATTCTGTGTCTCCCTCTCTCTCTGCCCCTCCCCCGTTCATGCTCTGTCTCTCTCTGTCTCAAAAATAAATAAACGTTAAAAAAAATTAAAAAATCCAGGAATATATGAAAGAATGATACGTCGACACTGACGGATTTACCCCAGGATGCAAGACTGATTCAGTGCAGCTGATCCTGGGACAACACAGGTTTGGACTGTGCAGGTGCACTTATATGCACATTTTTTCCCCCAATAAATCAGTACAGTCTTGTAAATATTTTCTCTTCATTATGGTTTCCTTAATAATATTACGCTTTCCCTGGCTTACTTTATTATAAGAATACGGCATTTAATACATATAACACACAAAGTATGTGTTGACGTTACCAGTAAGGCTTCCAGTCAACAGTAAGCCATTAGTAGTTAAGTTTTGGGGGAGTCAGAAGTCACACATGGATTTTCAACTGTGCAAAGGTCAGTGCCTCTAACCCCCTGGTTGTTCAGGGGTCAGCTGTGTTTGGAAATCAGTCAATGTAATCTACCATTTTAACAGTTGAAAGAAGAAAAATCCCACCAGATGCTTTTTCTGCATCAATTGATAGAAACACAATAATTCGTATTATGATTATATCATGAATCAATGTGGTAATTTGTATCACGATAGCATCCACAATGAAATTCTTAGCAAACTACGAATAAAAGGGAACTTCTTCATCCTAATAACGAGTACGCCTATCCAGAACACCTAGCATAATTATTGGTGAAAAACTGATCCCCGCCTTCCCCCCGCAAGACTGGGAACAAGATAAGGATATCCAATCGCACCACTTCTGTTCCACAATTTCAATCATACTAGAAGTCGTAGCCAGTGCAATAATGTACGGAAGGAAGGGAGAAGCATACAGGTTGGAAAACAAGAAAGAAGACTATTCACAAACACGTGCTTGATTGGCACGAGTGTTTATAGAAGCTCTGTTTGTAAATGACCGAATCTGTCCACTAAATGTGGACAAAGAAATGGCGGCCCCATCCACCTGGTGGAATACTACAGAATAGTAACAACAAGTGGCAACCCGAGTGAATCTCAGAGGCTTTATGCTGAGTGAAAAAAAAAGCCAATGTCAAAAGGAAAAGGCAAAACGAGAGATCATGGTAGGCAGGGCTTGGGGGTGGGTGGAGGGTGTGACTATAAGGAAATAGCAAGAGGGAGTTTTGGGGGGATGGAACTATTCTTTATCCTGATTTTGGTGATGGTTGTACAAATCCGTGTGTGTACTTAAAAAAAAATCTTTTTAATGCTTTAAATTATTTTTGAGAGAGGAGAGAGAGAGACAGAATGCAAACAGAGGGGAGAGAGAGAGAGGGAAACACAGAACTAGAGGCAGGCTCCAGCCTCTGAGCTGTCAACACAGAGCCCGACCCAAGGCTCGAAGTCGTGAACTGCGAGATCATGACCTGAGCCGAAGTCGGACACTTAACTGAGCCACCCAGGCGCCCCTCCACGCATGTATTAAAACTCATGTAACATCAATTTTTCTCTAAAAGTCAATTTTACTCTATGATAATTTCATTTTTTTTTTAGGTTTATTTATTTATTTTGAGAGAGAGAGTGCGAGCAGGGGAGGGGCAGAGGAAGGGAGAGAGAGAATCCCAAGCGGGCTCTGCACTGACCGAGCAGAGCCTGACGCAGGGCTCAAACTCAGGAACCCTAAGATCATGACCTGAGCCAAACTCCAGAGTCGGACGCTTAATCGGCTGAGCCACGCAGGTGCCCTTCTATGATAATTTTAAAATAATATTGTTCTCTTTAAAAAACACAGGCCGTTTCCAGTGATTATCTCCCCTGATGGCATTTAACAGCAAAAAATGCTAGAAATCCAAAATGTATTGTTTGTTGTGTTTCATCGCTATTGTCGCTGTCTTTTCTTTTTGGAAACAGATTCATTTTGGAACTCGGCTTCCTTCAACACGGAGACTTCATACCTTCATTTCCCTACGTTCCGCGGAGAGTTCAGTGCTGATGTGTCTTTCTTTTTTAAGACAACAGCTCCTTCTGGGGTGTTTGTAGAGAACCTGGGGATCACAGACTTCATCAGGCTAGAGCTACATGGTGAGTCGCCCCCCGGACGAAGCCTCCAGGCGCTCAGGAGTTAACAGTGACCCCTTTGAGAACCTAACTCCTGCCACATTGCGATGTGCTGTCACTTGTATTTCTTTCGTAAATACTAAGGTTCTATTATTTTGCTTCGCTATTTTTAATAGAGAGGAAAACAGTGAGTCAGAAAACACATACCAGTCTGTGGAGCAGCACTTAGCTGCCCTAACTGTGTGTGGGATCAGGCTATTTAAAACCAAACTGGTCAAATAACTCACTACGTTGCAGAATCACTTCATTTAATTGACTGGTTACATCACTTACGCATGTACCTCAAAGCGCAGTTCCTTACTTCAGAGTTTCTTGTAGTGGGGCGCCTGAGTGGCTCAGTGGGTTAAGCATCTGACTTCAGCTCAGGTCACGATCTCACGGTTGGTGAGTTCAAGCCCTGCGTTGAGTCCCGAGTAGGGCCCCCGCCTCTGGCTCTGTGCTGACAGCTTGGAACCTGGCTCCTGCTTCAGATTCTGTGTCTCCCTCTCTCTGCCCCTCCCCTGCTTACACACACACACACACACAAACACTCTCTCTCTCTCAAAAATAAATGAGCATTAAAAATTTTTGGGGTGCCTGGGTGGCGCAGTCGGTTAAGCGTCCGACTTCAGCCAGGTCACGATCTCGCGGTCCGGGAGTTCGAGCCCCGCGCCAGGTTCTGGGCTGATGGCTCAGAGCCTGGAGCCTGTTTCCGATTCTGTGTCTCCCTCTCTCTCTGCCCCTCCCCCGTTCATGCTCTGTCTCTCTCTGTCGCAAAAATAAATAAATGTTAAAAATAAATAAATAAATAAATAAAGTATATGAAGATTTAAACCACCTTTAAATAAACCCACTTATACATCTGAAGCCAGCTAATACATTAGTTTTCTTCCTCTAGGTGACTATCTCGACTCTTTAGGGTTTTTAGCAAGATGGACAGTCTGCTCTGAGCAGGAATGTGTTAAAATCGCTTTGTTTCTCTTCCTCCGGGATACAGATTTATCTTGCCCTCCAAGCCAGCTCAGCGTGACACATGCGTGCACCCGTGTCACTGTCTTGTGCTTTCATAAGGGGCATGTCATGGCACTTGCCTCCTGTCTTGATAGACTGAACTTCCTCCCCCGTGACCCAACCGAGTGACGCTCCGTATCTGTATTTGCAGCTCCCTCGGAAGTGACCTTTTCCTTTGATGTGGGGAACGGACGTTGCGAGGTCACGGTGCGGTCACCCACCCCCTTTAATGACAACCAGTGGCACCACGTGAGGGCAGAGAGGAATGTGAAGGAAGCGTCGCTTCAGGTGGACCAGCTCCCCAGCGAGACCCAAGCTGCACCTGCCGACGGGCACGCGCGGTTGCAGCTCAACAGCCAGCTCTTCGTGGGTGAGTGCGGCCGGTTTCTAGCTGAGCGGTGTGGACCCAGAGAAAGTCCTAACTGGACAGGCGGTGACGGCAGCCAGCAGACTTCTGTCTGCGCCTTGGGCCGAGCGCCCATGTGATAGCATCCCTTTCCCCAGATCGTTACTATCGTTCCCATAGACTGTTGTCATTGATTACGGCCTCCCTAGATTTCCCAGTCTCAAAACTCCGAGAGCAGAGACACCCTGTCCGCGGTGGACTCACTCCCAGGCTTGCGCGCAATCGCACCGATGACTCGCATTTGTTTTTGTTACTTCTTGTCAATAGGACTTCCGTTAGCAATTTTCATCCGAGTCTCCCGCTCCCCGTCTCAGGGAAGTTGGAGAACCTGCCTTGCGATCGTGGCGGGGCTCGCCAAGTGTCCCCTCACACGCAGACCGGAGGAGACTCGCGTGGCCGTGCCCCCCAGGACCACGCCAGCCGCGGCTCCTCAGCGCCGCCCTCCTGCAGCTCAGTCCTTGCAGACGCCAGGTTCAAAAGCGGACTCTGGCTCCTTATCCTGGGTGCCCGTTCTTTAAAGATCAACGGCTCTGGGGAGTGGGAATCTTCCCCTTTCATTTGCTTGCTCATTTTTTATAATTTTTTCTCTTGCCCACGGGGAAAGTTAAGTTTTGCTACGTGGCTTTTCAGACAACTCTGTTCTAATTTGGAAAACGAGCAGATTACTGAAGTAGCTCTTACTTGGTCATTTTTCATGTATTTTCAAGTAAATAAGGATGCGGTCTAAATTAAACACTGATCTAAATCACAAATTAGCACTCAGTGTGCTTTGCCAGGGGATACCTACAGCATCTGGAGGCTGGTGCCGTGTGGGGAGTTCGTGAGTGTGTGTGTGTGTGTGTGTGTGTGTGTGTGTGTGCGCGCGTACAACCCATGGCCCCATAAACGTCTGCTTCCAGCACAGTTCTTACCGGGTAGGCTTCACATCAAGTCGCGACGCTGGAGCAAATGAAATAATTTTATTTTCTGATTTGTAATGCTGAAGACTGACTCATGGAATTTCTAGGAACAGAGTTTGCATGAGCGTCTACCTAGAAGTAACATTTCCACTGAGATGTTTCTAGAGCCTGAGAAGCTAGCGGAACATTCTGATCTGGCGTATGTACCCCAGGCCCACTGAATCAGAGTCCCTGCGAATGAACCCCACCTCGGTTCTTAGCATGCATTCTAGGTGACTCCTGGGCACCCAGGTGTGAGAATAGGCTCCCATGAGACATGATAGAAATACAGAGAGTTACAGTGTTCAGTTAGTGTTACTCCCCCTGATCTGAGAGCTGGATTTCATGGATTTGTCATTGATGGCACGTCTAAGAAGGGTTGCTATTACATATATAATTTATTATATACATATGTATAACAAATATATAACAAAAATGTATACATAACAAACGCATATACAGATTTTAATGTATATTACATATGTTCCATATATACAACAAAACTCTTGTATATTTTACGTATACCTATATATACATACATGCATAATTGTATATTTTAATATACGCATTTGTAATATATATCCTATTGCAAAGATTTTCACCTATGTAACTTTACTGTGCACCTCATAGTTTCTATGCTTAAACATTAAAAAGGATAAGTGGTCTTCTGTTTTTTATGAAGGAAGCAATGTAAAAATGTAGAAATCTTTCTAAATCAAACTCGAAGAAGTATTTTTAAAATTTTTTTAAAGTTTATTTCTTTTTGCGAGACAGAGCGACGGAGCACAAGTGGGGGAGGGGCAGAGAGAGAGGGAGACACAGAATCCGCAGCAGGCTCCAGGCTCCGAGCTGTCAGCACAGAGCCCGATGGGGGCTCGAACTCACAAACCCTGAGATCATGATCTGAGCCGAAGTCGGACACTCAGCCGACTGAGCAACCCTGGAACTCCAAAGAAGTATTTTTTAGAATAAATATTTACCAAGGCCGACTTCAAAAATACTTTTGTCAATGGCTTTAATCAGTGTCGTTTGGTGATTCTGAATATTTGATCACAGCCTCTGTTTTCAAAATTGTATTTGTTCATAAAACTTTGGACGGGTCACTTTTTTGACATTATCTGTATGGCCTCCGTGGGACGTGAAGACGAAATCCCGCAAAGACACGCAAGAACACATTTGCATTTGCAGTGTTTCCCTTGCAGGCGGGACGGCCACCAGACAGAGAGGCTTCCTGGGGTGCATTCGGTCGCTGCGGCTGAACGGGCTGGCCCTGGACCTGGAAGAAAGAGCGACAATGACGCCGGGCGTGGAGCCAGGGTGCCCGGGACACTGCAGCAGCTACGGACACCTGTGTCGCAACGGAGGGAGATGCAGAGAGAGACACAAGGGTATCGCTTGTGACTGCACCTTCTCTGCCTACGACGGGCCATTCTGCGAAAATGGTGAGTGTGACCCACATGCGGGACCGGGACCCGAGAGGACGGCGCATCATTTTCCCGTTCCCTTTGTGTTTCTGCCATCTGACCCTGTAAAGAAGGGATAAGGCAATTCTCTGTGATTAGCTTAAATAGACTCATTTCGGTCCCGAATTTCTGTGTTTAACTTGGAAAGAGGCATGATTCTATTCTTGAGAAGCTCGTGACTACTTCTGTTAGATCCGGAATCATCAACACGGAGAACCACGGTAGCCAAAGCTATGGAAATCTTGAGGGGAATTTTGCAGGCAATAAGAAAATACTGAGTTCTACGTTATGGGAATGTGGGTGGGGATGTTATCTTTCTATCCATACTTGATTATTTTCTTTAATCTTAAATATGATTAAATGTTTAAAACAATGAACAAAGCATGCCATTATTATCTTCTCTCTTGAGATGTTTAAGAGTTAGAGATATTGTCGGGGCGCCTGGGTGGCTCAGTCGGTTGAGCATCCGACTTCGGCTCAGGTCATCATCTTGCCGTTGACAAGTTCGAGCCCCGCGTCGGGCTCTGTGCTGACGGCCTGGAGCCTGCCTCAGATTCTGTGTCTCCCTCTCTCTCTGCCCCTCCCCCGCTCATGCTCTGTCTCTCTCGGTCTCAAAAATAAATAAACATTAAAAAAAAATTTAAGAGTTAGAGATATTGTGTAACTATCCATTAAGAAGAGCCTTGTTCTTGTTCTTCTTATGTTATTGGTAACATAACGAAAACGAGTGTCATTCCAGAGATTTCTGCATATTTTGGAAGCGGTTCGTCCGTCATCTACAACTTTCAAGAACATCATAATCACACCTTTGGTAAGAACGCCAGCTCCTTGGCGGCTTTATTTCATGAGGATCTGACGCTGACCGGAGAAATGGCCACACTGAGCTTCCGGACCACAGGGGCCCCCAGCTTACTTCTCTACGTGAGCTCCTTCTACGAAGAGTACCTATCAGTTATCCTTGCCCCCAATGGTGAGTGTCAGACTCTACGAACAAGAAGACTGACTTAGGATATCAGGACCACATGGGGTGGGGGGTGGGGGCTTTTCCAGCATTAAACCGCAAAAAAGAAACACAATTGCAAGGCTTATAGATTCTCATTCTCTTAGGGGTAGTTTATTTTTCATGATAACCTCAATGTTTATCACTAGAGTTAACATTTCCATGGTTCCATTCAAGATGCCATTCTCCCGTGGAAGTTTGGTCATTTAATGTATTCCCCGTGCAGATGTGTGCCTTGCTCTTCTCGGGGTCTTTCCTACCAGACACGAATAATCTAAATTAGTTTTGCAATTCACTTTGAAACAAGATATCTCATTCTGCACATGGAGAACGTTTCCTCCTCCTTCTAAGCGAAGAAGTATATTAAACCATATAAAATCTAATCTTGATCAGCATGGGCTGAGTAGGATTGTTCTTTACCCATCAGTGGTTGAGCCTTTCAGGTCATCTCTACGTACAAAGAAAAGTGGGAGGAGAGCTACCCCACCCATGGCCACCAGGGTTTTCCAAGACTTTTCCAGTTGGAGAGCAAAACCAAGTTGGAACCTTGCCTCACAGAGAAGCAGGGCAGAAACTTGACCTTCTGGAGCATCTATGACAGACAGGAGTCAGTGGTGCATTTGTGGATAACTTGAGATTTAGATACTGTAGCAAATCATTTCTCTTTTCTCTGTTTCTTGATTATGGCAGAAACATTAGGGAGAAAATTCTGGTTGTGCAAAAAAAAAAAAAAATCCTTATGCAAATGTCAGCAATACATTAAAATGCATTAAAGTAAGTCACCTTAAAAGAAGTTACGCTTATAGAAACTGAATGTTAATGCAATATTGCTTGAGGTTTTACCATTTAATAGTATGAATACCACATGAATAATTGACTTAGAGCCTAGCTTGGAGTTTTTATATGCTTAACTTAGACTTATTCCTTTAGTTAAGGAAAATGGCAGAACTTGGAAAAAGACCATTTGGTCTTGACTTTTAAAATAGCGTTTACTAACATTACACTGCGTGTTAACTAACTAGAATTTAAATAAAAACTTAAAAAATAAAATAAAATAAAATAAAATAAAATAAAATAGCATTTAATTGGATTCTCAGGGTGCCTAAGTGGCTCAGTCTGACTTCAGCTCGCAGTCTGAGTTTGGGCCCCACGTCGGGCTCTGTGCTGACAGCTCAGAGCCTGGAGCCTGCTTCAGATTCTATCTCCCTCTCTTTCTCTCTGCCCCTCCCCAGCTTGTGCTCTCTCTGTCTCTCTCTCAAAAAGAAATAAACATGAAAAAAAATTTTTTTAAATAAAATAGTGTAATTGGATTCTGAATTCAGCCCTGGAATAGCACACGTACAATCAGTCTTCCAGGAAAAATCCTTGGTGTGCTAAGTGAATGCCCACTGGATTCAAATTGTATTAAATAAATAAAAACAAAATATGCTCTAGAACCTGCGTCGACAGGTTTTTTTAAGATTCTAGTTTAGTTAAAAATGTCATTTTTCTCTTCTTTAGGAAGTTTGCAGATCAGGTATAAGCTGGACAGAAACCAGGCACCTGACGTTTTTAACTTTGGTTTGAAAAACCTTGCCGATGGGCAGTTTCACCAAGTGAAGATTCACAGGGAAGCGGCCATGGTCTCTGTAGAGGTAAGGGGGTGGATTCAGCCACAGCAACAGTCCCCAAACTTGTGACGCTCAGAATGCGTGACTTCAAGCAAACCTTTGACAGTAAATCCTAATAAAAGAGATACACATTCAGCGTGGTCTTTCCGGAAGTCTTGGGGACAGAAAATGTAGTTCGAGTGTTTGGTTTAGCAATTCTTGTGTTGTTCAGCAAGAGGCTGATGGAGTTATTGTTAATATTTGACCATTTCGAATGAATGCTAAGCTGTCCTTGTCGGTAGGGGAATGTTGTCTGGTTTACAGCGACTGCTGGAGATATTCCGATGGGAACTTGTTCCCATCTGACTACAAAAAAAGCAAGTGCCATAGAAATGTAAACACAAGGGGAAAAGCGAGGTTTTGCTTAAAGTGGGAATACATTTTTAAAAACATCGGTATTTAAATGATTCATTGGCACTGGGCTTTGAATAGCCTTTATGTATTGAATCTGTGCGAATAATACCTTTTCCGGCTCGTTACTAATTTCTATTCGAAATAAGTAAAAGCTTTAAGGTTTGCAATAGCTCATTGCGTCTCTTTGTGGATTATACCAATTATAGACCCTTAAACCACGAAGAAGAACAGGGAAAAGAATAAGGAATGGGGTGGTGTGAAATCTGAGTTATTATAAAAATTGTTATGCAACAGCTTTCTCCTTTTAGCCTCTGTGATAATTCGAACATATGGCTGATTTTTACCGTTTTTCTTGGTGTCCCTGTGATTCCCTCTCTCTTACCATCAAAATTGCTTGCCATTTTGATGTTTGCTTCTCGTGGAACGTTTCATAGGTTAACCAGAATGCAAGGAGACAAGTTATCCTGTCATCGGGGACAGAATTCAAAGCTGTCAAATCCCTTATGTTGGGCACAGTTTTAGGTAAGTGGCAGAAAATGCGTCCCCCCACAGCCCATGGGTCAGAAGCGTTAGGTCGCGAACACAGGAAGGGGTCGCGGCGCTGAGTAAGGCTTCTTGTGGTCTTCACGGCTTCCCAGCGAGGGACAATCAAGGTGGAAACTGTTCTCTTGTCCGAGTGCCCCTGCAGTCATGAGTGAGGGCTGTCTTCCAGGCACCAGGGTGATCCCTGAGAAGTCCTTACACTTAACCCTCTCCCTTGGCAATCAGGCAGAACAAAACTCGGCATTTTTCTAGCAAGTGAGGAAAGACAAAATCAAAGCAAATATCAAGGTCACAGATTCTCGATTAATCAGGAGTCAAATGCAGAAACCACTGAATGATAAGTATAGCTTTACATTTACGAGAAGAAGAGAAAAGGCTTAGTTTTCTTGTAGCAAGTGAGTACGTGTCGGGCTGTATATCCTGGGCCCTGCTTTGAGATGTACTTAATGCTCCCAGCTGCTTCTTGGGACGTCGCAGCCTAAAGATCCCGCGCCCGCTCTTGATGGCTGTGAGTTCATGAGAGCTCCAGAGTAAAAATACTATCCTATTTAGGCATCAAATGATTTATGCCTTTATTTTTCCCTTTGTCGCCAAGAATTAAACCGAAAGAAAAGTAGGTTTTGGAAGGTATATCTTTTCTTTTCGATCACTTATGCATGAACTGTCCATGTCATCTACATTTAAAGTTACTTGGCAGAAATCCTCTTGCGGAATATTTATCATTCCTGTTCTGATACGTGACACCCGCCTGGCTCCGTTGAGCCCTGGGTGATCGGTGGAATCTTTGCTAGGTTTCCAGCCATTTATACACGGATCCTTTGATCGTTTCGGCCGCTGCACGCGTGTATAACATCGCAAACTGGAGATTTAGAGAAGGCACGGGAATGGATGTTCAAAATATGTTGAGAAGCACAGTAACTGGGAAAACGATCATATTTTCCAAACAGATGATGGGTAGTAAAATTATGAGTTCTAGTTTTTCAGAGGGAAGGCGAGGAATCCCAGGGTGCTCTTGAAAATGGTAAAAAAACAAACAAACAAACAAACAAAAAAAACCGTGTAATTTAGATGGTGCAGCATCACCGGAAGCTCCAGGCCGGTCATGTGCAGTTACAGGTGGCTGATTACACCAGTGAAGGAGGGTCCGCGAGGTCTTTGCTGGGAGCGTCAGATAAAGAATAGCAGACCTCAGGCTGAAATGGTGGTCCTGATTTATAATCATGCCTTCAAGGTGGATAAAGAAAGGGCCTCCCGATGTGTTGGCAGGAAGGCAGCTGGTGCTGCAGGTGATTTCGTGTGGCTCACGGCTCCGGTCCCCGCGGCACAAGCAAAATAACCATCGAGCAGTTAACCCAGAAATAAAAATGAGGACAGTTGTTTCCCCTTGAGCATTGGCAGAGGTTTATGGCTATTGCAGCCCACTGGGGAGGGGACTCTCTCAGTCTCTAATGTGTGACTTCGGGTGTGTTCTAGGCATTTCTGGACACCCATGTTTTTGTGACATTAGTAGATTTTTTTTCACTCTATTTTTTTCAAGTTTTTTTTTTTTAATTTTTAATGTTTATTTATTTTTGAGAGAGAGAGAGAGAGAGAGAGAGAGACAGACTGTGAGCAGGGAAGGGGCAGAGACAGAGGGAGACACAGAATCTGAAGCAGGCTCCAGGCTCTGAGCTGTCAGCACAGAGCCCAGCGCGGGGCTCGAACTTGCAGACTGTGAGATCGTGGCCTGAGCTGAAGTCGGATGCTTAAACTGACTGAGCCACCCAGGCACCCCTCAAGTTTTTATTTAAAAAATTTTTTAATGTTGTTTTTATTTTTGAGAGGGAGAAGGAGAGAGACAGAGCATGAGCGGGGGAGGAGCAGAGAGAGAGGGAGGCACAGAATCCGCAGCAGGCTCCAGGCTCTGAGCTGTCAGCACAGAGCCCGACGCGGGGCTCGAACCCACAAACCGTGAGATCGTGACCTGAGCGGAAGTTGGATGTTTAACCGACTCAGCCCCCCAGGCGCCCCTCAAATTTTTATTTAGATACCAATTGGTCAGCATACAGTGTAATATTAGTTTCAGGTGTAGGATTTGGTGATTCATCGCTTACATACAGTGCCCAGTAGGGTTTTTGTTCTATTTTAAAAAGTGGCATAGTCTAGAAAACCACAAGAACTGGAAAAACAATCGAAAGAAATGAGCTCCTTCCCCGGCTTTCACCCATGACAATCACAGTATACATTTAGATAGAGGAGGCTATGAGATTCCTACAAATTCAGAGCCCATGTTGAGTTTCAGAGAACAGTGGGATGGAACCCCTTCCTTGGCTGTCAGTTGAATAATATTACAATTGTTTTTAACATCCAAGTGGCAAAGAATTTGCTCCTTTTTTATCTGATACTGAGCTCCACTCAAGGACAGTTACTTACTCTTCTTGGATAGTAAGGATAGTTACTCTCCTCGGTTTGAACAGAGTGAGTAATTGATTGTCTTAGGGGGCGTGCAAACCTCAGAGCTAGATTATCATACGGTGGTGCAGTCTGCGACTGGAGTGACGGCTTTGCCTGCCCCCAGCCGTCTGATCCCTCCTTCCTTGCCACAGCAGGTGTCTGTGGACTTTTCCCAGCCACCAGGACAGATAGGGTCAACGAACGAAATGAACACCCCACACGCAACTTCCTGCCCTCAGTGACTCGAGCCTCTGAGAGGAGAGGTGAGGCACGTTCAGAAATGTCTGTGATGCAAGGTACAAAGTGTGAAGTTGACAAAGGAATGTTTTTAAAGACAATTTGGCTTTTGATCGACAATGGAAATATTGATTTAATAACTAGGCTGCATTATTTAAAAAGCAATCGTTTTAATAAAAAAGGAGAATAATACATTTTATCATATAAAGTTTTATTTTCCCACAAGCTAATATACAGAGGACAATAGTGCAGAATCGAAGACATTAATGTTTTTATTCGAGAATGGTATATTCAGGAGCATCTCTCTCAGGCTATAAAAATTAAACTTGAAACTCAGCAATGAAGTTTATTGCCTGAAGCAATTGAGTCTAATAAAATTATAAATATTCATTTCATCTGTACATAGAGCTATGCATCTTGATCAAAGCCGAATAAAACTTTTCATGTTCTGGACAACTTTCAGGACGGCTTCTGCCCTGATTCTGCTGGCACTTTCAGAGCAGTGAGTAACTAAGGAGACACTGCTTTGTGTCCAGATTTGGAGAATATAAGCAGAGCTTCCCTTCATAGACCAACAGATTGGTTAATAAAGAGCCATTAATTTGCCAAAGAAAGTTGTCGCAAACTATGGCAAGCTATCCAGAACTTATATTTTGTTAGCTGTTTTGACTCAATGAGTTATCCATTCATTAAAAAAACTTCTGTGGTCCCTAATGCGCACTTGTCCCTCACAGGATATTTTGGATGTCTACCAACGAGACCTGCAGATATATGCACCTGCCCTTAATGCACTTGCAATATAATAGGGAATATAAACAACGGAATAATGTTCATAACTAATCTAATTTGGCATTATTATTATTTACCCTAATGTGCTTTGGACAGAATAGTTCAGGATCGCCTTCTAAATTAACAGGCTGTCCTTGTTCTTCTTAATTAGTGGTCTTCTTAATGGTGACCAATCAGGTTAAGTTTTCCCAGTTACCATAAAATAATTTTAGTATAATCCTACTTTAAATGCACATCATTCGATTTCTGATTTTCTGTCTGGTCTTGACTTGGATGTGGCCTATAGTCCCAAAGTAGGAGAGCTTTAAAATACAACAAACCAGTAAGGTGCCCTAGCATTGTTTTGCTAAGTTTTATTTCTCTAGAGATGTTTATATGAATGGTATTCTGTTGATTTTGTGTGAGTGCATAAAAAGAAACAATGACAAAATTCCCCAAATATCAAAACAAAAATCCGTTTTGAAGTATGCAGAATAAAGACGTGCCTTTCTATTTCCTCCTGGGAAAGAATACAATAGGTTGAATGTAGTTCAAATCAATACAGTCATGCAGATAAGCCTTAATGGGTCAATTTTCAGTGTGGGGAAAGGAAATCCATTGAAGGATTATAAATTGAAATGGAGCTCCATATATGAGAATTGAGTAATAAATAATTTGTGGAAATTACCTACTGACATCGTCATGGGCAGACTACTGTTTAGATATTATGTGACTTCTATGTGACTTATGTGACATGTATGCCTTTTCTATGCTTTGCCAAAGAATTTATCTCATTTAGAAAGAAAGACACAAAACGTTTATAAAGTTTCAGGAGTATGCATATAAGTGCGAAGATCCTCAACAAAATATTAGGGAATCTAATTCGGTAACATAAAAAAGTATTATACGCCATGATCAAGTAAGATTTATGCTAGGATTTTAAGGTTGGTTCAGCAGATAAAAATTAATCAATGTAATATGCCATGTTAGTAAAATAAAGGACGAAAACCACATGGTTACCTCAGCAGACACAGAAAAAGCATTTGGAAAAAAAAAAACCCAAAAACTCCACCCTGCTTTCATAATAAAGAACATTGAACAAACTAGGAATAGAAGGAACCTTCCTCACATGAAAAAAGGCATCCACAAAAACCCCCAGCTGACATGACATCATACTCAATGGTAAGATAATGGAAGTCTTTCCCTAAGATCAGGAACAAAATGGGGATGTCCACTCTCACCGGTTTTGTTCAAGACTATAGAACTCGTTGGAGTGAGGGCTATTTCGCAAGGAAAAAAAAAAAAAAGTAAAAAGTATCCAGAAGAAAAAGAAAGAAGTAAAACTATCTCTATTTGTAGAGAATGTGGGCTTGTAAGGAATCCAGGAGAAAAGCTATTGGAGCTAGTACACAGTTTGGGAAAAGAAATAAGATCAATATACAGAAATGTACTTTATTTCTATATACTAGCAATGAACAATACGAAAATGAAAGGAAGAATGAAATGTAAATTCCATTTAAAATAGCATCAAAAAGAATAAAATACCCTGGGATAACTTTAACAAAAGAGGTATAAGACACATATGCTGGAAACTATGGAACTTTGTTGGAATGAATTATGGAAGACGTATGTAAACTGAAAGACATCCACGTTCGTGGATCGGAAGACATACTGTTGCTAAGATGGCAGTGCTCCCCAGATTGACCTACGGATTCAACCGGATGGCCTTTTTGTAGAAATTGACAAGTTGATCCCAAAATGCCTATGGAAATGCAAAGGATTCCAAGAGCCAAAACAATCTTGAAAAGAAGAATTAAGTTGGAGGTCTCACTCTTGATTTTAAAACTTGGTACAAAGCCATGCTAATCAAAGCTGTGTGGTATTGGCATAATGGCAAACCCATTGGCCAACGAAGTAGATTGAGAGTCAAGAAATACATCGATTTATCACTAGTTGACTTAGACGTTCATGCCACGCCCATTCAACGGAGGAAGAATAGTCTCTTAAACAAATGGAACTGAGCCAACTGGATATCCACAGGCTAAAAAAACAATGTGGGCCCCTACCTCACACCATTTACAAAAATTAACTCAAAAGGAATGGTAGGTCTTAATGTGGGGCTATAATTATAAAACTTTTAGACCAAACTATGGTTGTATATTTTTGTGACTTTGGGTTAGGCAGTGGTTTCTTAGATAAGGTTTTTCAAAAGCCTTGCATTAGGTCATGGTTTCTCAAGAGCACGAGCAACACAAGAAAAACAGATAAGGTAGCCCTCATCAAAATTAAAAACTTTGGTAATTCAAGTGACACTTCCAAGAAAGTAAAAAGACAATCCACAAAATGAAAAATATTTGCCGGTCATGTATCTGACAAGAAACTTTTGTACAGAATATATAAAGGACTCATCCAACTGAACAAAAAGACAAATAACTCAGGTTAAAGTGGTAAATTTTGCAAGGGGATACTGGTAATGGTGTTACAGCTTTGTAAATCACAAAACCCCACTGAATTGTGTACTTGAAAATGGCGAATTTTATGGTATGTGACCTGGATCTCAATAATAAGAAAAAAATCTATTAGAGATTTCTCTCTTTTGCCAGTGCCTTTTCTCCATGCAGCTGGGAGAGTCGGAGTGATGAGCCATAACTGGACGTTTATTCTGAAGGCTGAAGGAGTTTATTTGAGAACAGGATGTGATGGGAGGTAGGGAGTAGAGAACTGGTCGGGGCCAGCGCCCGAGACTGCTGAGGTGGAGCAAAGCCACATCAGCGGTTCCTGCACAAGCCTAGTCATACTTTTGAAAAGGACTGAGAACTGAGGACAAAGATAGCAACCGTGCGGAGTTGTGACCGTATCCCCTTGTTAGGTAGACGAGTGGCAGAGACCGCTCACGTCATGACACGTGAAGGTGACGTTATTTCTAAAGACTGCTCTTCTAGTAAATACCTGCTGGCAATGCTTGTTCAAAGGACCCGGGGTCCCAAATGACCCCGGATTTCTCCCCAGGCGTTGGCTGCCAGTGCTGGGATTCTTGGTTCATGGCGAGCATGTGTTTTGGGGAGGAGGGAGGTGTAATTAATTCACTTCTTTCTGACTCTGAAAAGCACGTCCCTCCAGCCCTGAATTGTTGGAAAGACAGACTGGGAAAGTCTGTCTAGTCATCATCTTCTAATTATGTCATTTATTTAGAATAAAAAAAAAAAAGTTCACTCTGCTGTTTCATCAATTCCAAAATAAACAGCAGGTCGATTCAGGGGCACGGCTTTCATTCATCAGGTGTTTCTAACATTCATTCATGCTGTGGCGCGTACAAAGTTCATTCATTGTCTTTGCTGCGCCCTTTATTGCGTGAGTATCTCTCAATTGGTTTATTCTCATGTTGACGGGCAGCTGGGTTGTCTTTGGGGCTGTTAATCTCCTGTATCAACTTTATAGTTATGCCTCCTTTTATTATTGTCTGTTACTCTTAGGATTAAATTGTGCATCCTTGATTTATCACACACTAAACTTGTCACACTTGTCAAAATACATAAAAACTTCAGAACATTTTATTTCCTCCCCCACCCTTGTCACGTATTTTACGTTTACGTGTTATTTTGTTCCGCAAGACGTTACTATTGCTGTTGTTTAAAACAGTCAGTGTCCATTTCATTCTATCCACATTTTTACACTTTCGGATGTACTTCCTGGTTTCCTGCGATTCCTTGAACCACTCACTTTGTTTCCTGATTTTTCTTGCTGAGAGAGCCTCTGGGGATGCTCCTTCCACTGCTCTGGTGTTTCCTGCCGGAAGAACGTCTTGTGGATCTTTTGTTAAAATGTTTGTTCCTTACAAAAGCAGAAATCATCCCATATATTGGAATGCGCAGCCTTGGTAAATGTATCTTATGGGCAACACTGCCCACCATCTGAGACAGTTGAGAATGTTTATGTCCTGAATTATCGTAAATTTGATTGTAATTTTAAGTTTTCCTACCATGGACATTTTTTAAGTGGGGAAAAAAAAGATTTAATCTGTTTTTATTGAAAATGATTTAGGGTTCTACTCAAAATTACAAAGGAAGTGAACTTTATCCTCATCTCTTGGCCCACTTTTTCTTTAAAAAAAAATTTTTTTTTTAACGTTTATTTATTTTTGAAACAGAGAGAGACAGAGCATGAACGGGGGAGGGGCAGAGAGAGAGGGAGACACAGAACCGGAAGCAGGCTCCAGGCTCCGAGCCATCAGCCCAGAGCCGGATGTGGGGCTCGAACTCACGGACCGTGAGATCGTGACCTGAGCTGAAGTCGGACGCTTAACCGACTGAGCCACCCAGGCGCCCCATTGGCCCACTTTTTCTTAAACGTTAACTCTGCTTCCTGGCCACACTCAAACCACATTCCCATGCCCTCGTGACCTAGTATGCACTTGATCTCTTACTTCCTGTTAGTATACCTGTGTCCTCGAGCGCGCGGAGCTGGTCAAACATAGTCACCCTGATACGCAAATTTCTTTTAAAATGTTTTTTTAATGTTTATTTATTGAGAGAGAGAGACAGGACAGAGAGCGTGAGCAGGGGAGGGGCAGAGAGAGAGGGAGACACAGAATCCAAAGCAGGCTCCAGGTTCTGAGCTATTAGCAAAGAGCCTTGCCTTGGGGGTCGAACCCACAATCCAGGAGATCATGACTTGAACCGAAGTCAGATGGTTGCTTAACCAATGAGCCACCCAGCCGCCCCTGATATGTGAATTTCTAATACCGCCTAACTATTCTCCTAAGGTTTCCCTCGTGTTTTTTTCTTTACATTTTAAAGGGAAGAAAACTTTCGAGCCAGAAGGAAGGGCCTCAGTCATGGAATTTCAGGAGTCAGCTACTGGGGAAGATAGATTTGCACTCCTTGTCTTCCTGAACACAGTTCTGTTAATTCTGATGCTGATGTCGTGTGGACCTTGTTCTGGAAAATGGCAGCTTGGACCCGTAAACACTTGCTTCCGCTCCCAATTCATTGTGTCTGTGCCCTGAACAGAGGGACTGGAGGGCCAGCCCCGTTGCCAGCAGGGGCGGGAAGGTGTGCATGAGGGACCTGCGGTGGGGATTTGCCCCGTGGGCTGGAACAGAGCAGAGTCTCAGGGAGGGAGTGCGAAGCCTGCAGATCCTGGGCAGAGCTTGGCTTGGAGAGAACTCCGGACCTCCGAAGGGAAGGAAGCTCAACACTGCTCAGCATGGTTGTGCTCATGCTCAGTGTCCCTCCCTGAGCGGAGGACGGGCTGGCTGGGCCACATTCCTTCTGTCATGGTGAGGGTGAGGGAGAGAGACATCTTCCTACAACGTGGGCTCCCTGTCAGAACAGGTGCACTCTCCACATTGCCAGGACCCCCATATCATCATGTAAGGTCCCCAACCATGGAGTTCTGAAACTAGCAGACCAAGAAATAAATAAGTAAAAAAAAAAAAATAATAATAATAATAATAATAACGTCACCCCTTAGGGAGATGAGGAGGAGGATTAAAAACAACAAATAGAATTCCCACATCAAAACAGCTGCTAAAGAAGCCAGAAAATAACAAGGATGAAACTTGGGGCTCAAGGAAATTTGAGAAAAGTCACACCTGCAGACACAGACGCTGGGGGTTAAAGTAAATATAACTTCGAGATTTCACTGGGTCATCTGAAGGAGAGGATCATCACTGATTATGCATAAACAGTGACCTGGAATATATTGTAGGTGGAGTATCTCAAACCACAGAGCAAAAAAGCTTAAGAGAGAGAAATTAGAAGGGAAAATAAGAGGAAATGTAACACGACAAACTAGAGATCCAGAAACAGAATTAGAAGCAAAGACAATAATTGTGCGTTTAAAACAATTCTCTGAGTTGAAGGAAAACCTGAGTTGCAAATTGAAAGGACTCCTCAATTCTGATGAGAAAAGACATACGTCTGGGAAAATTTCTGAATTGCAAAACCACAGAGAAGAAAGCTTCCAAACTTTCTAGACAGAAGTTACTACAATGAAAAAATAATGATCATGGCATCAGCACCCAACTTCTCATTTGTAACAGTGGGATAAAAAAAAAAAAAAAACACAAAACTCGACAGAATATCATTACACTGCTGAGGCATGAGCTGCAGCTTAAGCATCTGATATATAATGTATTTGACAAGGTTAAAAAAAGATATTTTGGATAACAAGGAAGGATTGAGATTAAATATTGACCATGCATCCCATCCGAGGAAAATACTAGAGAATTATTCCAGTCAAAAAGTGAATCACAACCATGGCCTCAGGATGGAAGCTATGAAGGCAATAGGGAACGGTGAGCAGTAAACCTTTTGACGTATATTGACATTGAACATGCATACGTAGTATGTGGGCACATGAATCCACCCACACGTGTCCATACCCACAACGCACATACATGGAGAAACGTCAAGTACACAGTCTTGAAGAACGTGCAAATAGAGTGCACTGTAATGTTCTGCTGATGTTTCTTTCCTGGGTAGTAGGACTGCCTGCAGAAACGAAGGTCAGTTACCTTTGAAAACCTACATGTCACAGGATTAGTCTAAAGAATTAAGGTCAATGTCTGCCCCTGATTTGTTCTCCTACCCTAGCCCGGTAGTGCCCATGTCAGACTTTGACCAGTCTCTCTTTTTGCTCAACAGCCGAGACCTTTTTTTGGTCCGTATTTTTGTTTGTTCGTTTGGGGTTTTGGGGGGTTTTTTTGTTTCTTTGTTTGCAGAAGAAGTCCTATGTTACTATTATGGTGTTTTCCCATTTTTTTTCTTCTTGACATTCTCTCAAGTATATTCAAGTGAAGATGCCTTTCTTCAAGGAATATATATTGCCTGAATGCAAAAAAAAAAAAAAAAAGTTATCGCATCTTTAAAGAACTCTTTTAGTATAAAATAATCATTTAATTGAGTTGTCCCCAGCTCATTTTACTTCACTGTAAGAATCTACCTGAAATTCAGCATATGTAACGCTCCTTGATGCTTCTTCATATAATCAGCCTGGCCAAGATAGCAATATGTTTCAGAAAATTCTTTTTTTTTTTTTTTTTTTGGTGATTGTAACAATGTAAACCTGTCCGATTTTAGTTGCTTGTAGAGGCCTTTTACACAGCACTTACTTGTGCAACTTTAAAATTACTGAACAGAATTTTATAAGTCCAAGTAGCTCCCAATGAATTTATTCAAAGTTTCCCAAACTTAGATCATTTTTCTTAAAGATATGACTCTTTTCCAAAGTTGAAGGAGCAAGGATACAAAAGATTGGACTTTCAGGAAGGACAGACTGAAAATAGTGAGATGAAGTTTAATAGGAAAAAAGGCGAGACGTGTAACGAGATTGAAGAAATCCACCCCCTGAGTTTGTAGGGGAGGCAAAACTTTACATCTCCCCTCTTAAGGTTTCTAGCTAAACCTGAGCATTAAATTGACCCGAGGCAGATTAACAAGAGGAAAGCGTGTAGATTTTTAAATGTATATGGCGCCTGCGTAGGAAAATGAAGACCCAAAAAGCAGATAGTGTTTATATGTTAGATTGAACACAGGGTATAGTAATTGTGCATGAGTAATTAAATGTACGGGGGGGGGGGGACAAATGGGGGTAGGAGTTACTTTAACAAGGTTTGTGTGTACAGATTTCTCCAGCCTGACCCCCTTCTCACAGGGGACCCTCTTCCCCCTAAGAAAATAATAGTTCTTTATTTTTCACAGCACCCAGCATGTATTAGATTATCCATATCCAATCAAAACTATTTATAGTTACTTATAGTATCAGGAAATGGAGACAAAAGGGCAGTACCCCCTCAAAAACTCAAACTCCATGGCAATAAAGATTGTCCTGTAAGGGTTTGCAACACCGAGATAGACTGGATCAGAGCTGAGATTCTCAGGGTGAAGTTAAAGACGGACTATTATGCCAATCCAAAAAACACTTCTAGAATGTATACGTATATTTTATGGAAGGTATATGCATCGCATGGGATATGCGTAGCGCATATACTACGCATGGTAACCTCTGCAGATCCCTTGACGCAATGCCCAGCCTGCGGAAGCCAGCGCATAAATTCTTGGTAGTTGTTCATGGTTGTTAGGAAGTCAGCCAGCTCATTGAAGCAGGGAGGCAGTGTGACAGCAGAGGCCACACGTCCTTACTGAGTTGAGGTGGCTTCCCCTGTGGGGTAAACGGATGCCTCCCCTGACTCACTGCATTGAAACATTTGGAGTCTACACTTCATTGCCGCTGGTCAGGTTTGGTGGCCATTGAGCGAGAGCACTGAGGGCCTGACCATCATCGAAGCGAAGGAATTGATGAGGTCTCCTGAGTCAATCCCCCGCCAACCAACCTCCGTCAGAGTGGGGTGAGGGCCGGGAGAGGCAAGCCTCAACTTATGGAAAGGGGGCAGAGACCATCACTGGAAAGGGGGGAGCGGCAGTGGGGTGTGGGGTCCCCCCCCCCGTGGCGCCTGCGGTTAGCGGGGGACCTCTGTCAACAGTGAGCCAGACCTAAGTGCGCGTGGGGAGATCAGAGCTGCGGTAAGGACTCCCCCAGAGCACCGCCGTCCCCAAGCTCCGGAGACCTTTCACTGGGACCGCCTCGATTCTGGGCCACAAATCCTGTTTCAAAGTACTGTGCTGATCATTTGGAAAATGCCGCCGCAGAGGATTTTTAATTCGTTTGGAACGCGTGGCTGCATCCGGGGGGAGGGGGGAGGGGCTCGGCGTGCCCACACGCAGAGTTGCACCTGGGCGTCGTTCACCAAGGCCACGGGTGCCAGGGCCGCGGGCACTGGCCCTGGCTGCCTCTTCCTAAGCAGGGAAGGACAGGGGATCCGGGGGGGAGGGGGCTGCGGCCGCGCCCTAACGCGTGCCCCGCTTCTTTGCCCGCAGAGCCCCCCGGCGCGGACCCGGACACGCTGCGGGCCGGCGCGCGCGGCTTCACCGGCTGCCTCTCGGCGGTGCGCTTCGGTCCCGCCGCGCCGCTCAAGGCCGCGCTGCGCCC